>NC_053026.1:551035460-551317964 GCF_003073215.2 Triticum urartu
GCTCATGTTCGCGGCTCCGTAACTTTGCATCCGTCCGATTTGGGCTTATAGCATATCAAAATGTTCGTCTCGACGAGTACATCATTTCATTCCATTGCATCATTTTCATTTGAGTTCATCTTGATGCCCGAAATGCTACTAGAAGGAGGCTTCGTGAGTTAATTGTCAGATCTGCTAGTTCATCTTAGACTTTTGTCATTTTTGCCATGATTATCGTGTGCATGCTATGCCTGTGAGTCCTTCATATGTTTTGTTAAGGATTTTGTTATATTTCCAGAGGTGCAACCCATGCATTTTTAGGATATGTGTGGTGACTTGTGCAAGCTTGCAAAGTGAGGCACCCGGTAAATCTGTTTTCAGGGACTTAGTAGTTTTCACTAAGTCTGGGATTATTTAGTTCATGATGCCATATGTTCGGCTTGTTTCCTAGTGATCCGTCCCTCTTTTGAGGATGATCAGTAAAGGAGTTTTGTTAATCATGTTATTCTCTATTCATCCATGTCTTTGTTTGCAATTATGGAGCACCCTAGCTTGAGGCAATCGAGCTCTACTTTTGCTTCGTGGTGAATCTGGGCAGATCGTCAACTCGTTTGCGATATTGCCGATGTTATTGTAGTTGATCCGTGCATGCTATGCCATTGTTCTTGCCATGTATAGCTTGCATTTTATGCCTTCTTAATGTATGTATGCTTTCCTTGCCATGAATTGCACCGTGGTGAGTGCATCGAGCTCGTTTACATGCCTTCGTGAGTTATATTTCAGCATGTCTCAGTTTTCACCAAGTCTGAAAACTGATTGTGTTTTAGCTATGTTCGTGTGCCCGTTAGTATATTTTGTGAACCCTTTTGGCCCCAGGTAACTTTGGGTCTTTTGTTAAGCTTGTTGAGTAGCTCCATGCCATGTTCTTATTTATCATAATCAGGTCATGTATCATGTTGTTTTGCTGCTCCGAAGAGGGCTTCGTGATCTGAAATTTCAGACAAGTGTTAATTTCACTAAGTCTGGAATCTGTTTTGCATTTGCGTTTTTGCCATGCTTGTTTGAAACTCATAATGGATGAATTGGCCGTGGCTCAGTGCTAGTCTTTTGTTAAGCATATTGTGTGCATCCCTGCCATGTATTTTGTTGTCATTTTTGGTGGCTGTAGCATGTTCATTTCATTGCATTTAGATGCCTACTTGCTGTAAATCGCAGACCGGTGTCATTTTTGAAATGCTTGCCATTTCCAAACCGTAACTCCGATTCTGGCGTTCTTTATATCGTTTTCAAGCGATTTCATCTCATATTTCAAGTGGCACACTTGGTTTTCCAACTTGAGGCCAGGTTCATGCATTTCCTGTCATATCTTGCATTTTGCATCCCGCATCGCATCCCGCATAGCATATCATCATTTCATCATACTGCTTGGTCTTGCACGTGGTTGATTGTATCCTTGTTGCTTGTTTGTCTTGTTTGGGTAGAGCCGGGAGACGAGTTCGCTACCGAGGAGCCCGTTGAGTTTGCTTTTGAGGATCCAGTCAACTCTGACAACTATGCAGGCAAGATGATCATACCCTCGAAATCACTACTATCTTTGCTATGCTAGTTTGCTTCGCTCTTTTGCTTCGCCAATGCTATGATGCCTACCATTTGCTTGTCAGCCTCCCAATTGCCATGTCAATCCTCTAACCCACCATGTCCTAGCAAACCATTGATTGGCTATGTTACCGCTTTGCTCAGCCCCCTCTTATAGCGTTGCTAGTTGTAGGTGAAGATTGGAGGCTGTTCCTTGTTGGAACATATTTTATTTACTTGTTGGGATATCATTATATTGCCATGTTATCTTAATGCATATATATACTTGGTAAAGGGTGGAAGGCTCGGCCTCTCGCCTAGTGTTTTGTTCCACTCTTGCCGCCCTAGTTTCCGTCATATCGGTGTTATGTTCCCGGATTTTGCGTTCCTTACGCGGTTGGGTTATAATGGGAACCCCTTGATATTTCGCCTTGATTAAATCTTTTCCAGAAATGCCCAACATTGGTTTTACCATTCGCCACCTAGCCCCTTTTCTTTCCCTTGGGTTCTGCAGACTCAAGGGTCATCTTATTTTAACCCCCCTGGGCCAGTGCTCCTCTGAGTGTTGGTCCCACTGAGCGATGTCCGAGGCTACCAGGGGCAACTCTGGGCTGGCTTACCCGACGTCTGGCTCATCTGAGTGTGCCCTGAGAAAGAGATATGTGCAGCTCCTATCGGGATTTGTCGGCACATTCGGGCGGTGTTGCTGGTCTTGTTTTAGCCTGTCGAAGTGTCTTGAATTACCGAGATACCGAGTCTGATCGGAGCGTCTTGGGAGGAGGTCTATTCCTTCGTTGACCGTGAGAGCTTGTCATGGGCTAAGTTGGGACTCCCCTGCAGGGATTGAACTTTCAAAAGCCAAGCCTGCGGTTATGGGCAGATGGGAATTTGTTAATGTCCGGTTGTAGATAACTTGAACCTTAATTAATTAAAATGAATCAACTGAGTGTGTTACCGTGATGGCCTCTTCTCGGCGGAGTCCAGGAAGTGGACACGGTGTTGGAGTAATGTTTGCGCAGGTTGCCCTCTAGCTTCTCGCTCGTGCTTGGCCTCCTCTTCTCGCTCTCTTTTGCGAATAAGTTAGCCACCATACTTGCTAGTCGCTTGCTGCAGCTCCACTCATATTTAACCTTGCCATACCTGTAAGCTCAAATAGTCTTGATCGCGAGGGTGCGAGATTGCTGAGTCCCTGTGGCTCACAGATACTATAACTCCAGATGCAGGTCCAGGTGATTCTGCTCCAGGTGACGAGTACGAGCTCAAGTGGGAGTTTGACGAAGACTCTCAGCGTTACTATGTGTCTTTTCCTGATGATCAGTAGTGGTGCCCAGTTGGGGTTTGATTCGGGGCCGTGTCGTATGTTGGGTTTTTCTTCTATTTTGGCGCCGTAGTCGGGCCATGAGTGTTTTGGATGATGTAATGTTATTTATGTACTTTGATGTGACGTGGCGACTGTAAGCCAACTATGTTCTTCCCTTTATTACTCATATTACATGGGATGTTGTGAAGATTGCCTAACTTGCGACACATGCCTTCAATGCGATTATGTCTCTAAGTCGTGCCTCGACACGTGGGAGCTATAGTCGCATCTAGGGTGTTACATCTGGCTCTTGAAGAGAGCAATCAAAAGAGTCTGACACTGTCTGGTGTGCGGTTGGACATACTGAGGGATCTGTTAGAGCAAGCGGCTATCTTAGAAGAGCACCGCACATTGATGGGTACGGTGATTGAAAGGATTTCGCCCGCTGAAAGCGGGTTGCATGAAGCCTTTATGAGTCTACTGACGGGTTTTGAGGTACATGAAATAATGTACATTGTTGACCGTACCGCACATTTTTAGATGTGCCCTGTGTAGATAGTAGCCCCTGAGACTCTGGTTGTCGTCGAAAATGGCGGCAAACAGAGGATCATAGTCCCAGGTAATAACCAGACCGCCTTTATGTGCAGGTTGTTGAAGCTCCGGTGGCTAGCCGGACTGATAGGTTTGCCGAACTAAGGCGGCAACTGGATGCGGCAGATGCCAACATCATGCTTGTTAACAAGCGGCTTGACGAGGCACATGGTAGGTGATTTTTCTGGTGATTGTCACATAATAAGAGTAGCATGATGCTAGTATCTTTAATATGTTGTGACTGCAGATGGAGCTGCCATCGTGGAGACCCTTCGGGCGGAGCTTGCCCGAGCCAAGGAGCAAGCAAGGAGTAGCAATGCGGCCGCTTTAAAGGCGGCCGAAGAGTTAAGGGCCGAACAGGCCACGCATTGCGAGAGCAAATAAAAAATAGCCAAGATGGCTGCAGAGTTAAAAGATACTGCTGACCGTTACCAGCTTCTTGAAGAAGAAAACTGGGCGAAGACGACGGACCTGGAAAAGGCCCGGGTGGCTGCCAAGGAAGCCCGCTCCAAAATTAGAGCGACGAAGGAGGAGCTGCATCAAGCTGCAGATATTGTATCTGGGAAGCCCTTCTTGTTGTGGACTAAGTTCGGGGATCCGAAGTATGCACCTCTGGACCGACTATGGAGTTCTGCGGATGCCTACATGGATTTGGCTGCAAGTGCTGCTGATGTGGCCGAGTACATCAAGGATCGGAAAGATCACGAAGTGGAAAAACTGTTTTGGCCATAGTTTCATGCTCTAGCCCGTTCGCTGCTGTTGAATGAGCAAATGCCCGAGTGGGCCGAGCTCCATAGATTATCCGGACTTGCCATGAGGTCTGCTGTGGATCATCTGTGGCCGCAAGGGCCAAGCCCGAATAGCTACTTTAGCTTAGTGCAAAAATTCCTTGGTGCTGTGCCACACAATGATGCTGTAAAGAGGTCGGCGTGCATAGAAGGCTCGCGGATGGCCCTTGCCCGTGTCAAAACATACTAGGCGGAGATGGATGCCACCATTGTTGCGGCACAGGGTTCGGCCATAGGCCGAGTGGCTGCCGAGCACTACTTTGAAGAAGTTCTTGAAGGCGCTCGTTCGATAGAGGCTCAGTGCTCGAAGAATATTATGTTTGAGTGACATGTATTCCCATTGTAAAAAACAATGTTTTATTGAGTTTATCAAGGCTGCACTTATACTTTTGCCCGAAAGTATTATGATGCCTCCTGTGCGGCCGTTTATGTATATATGTATATAACCTGAAAGATGGCAGTCGTCGGCTTCAGCCCCCACGTATATAATGCGGGGGTGCTCGCAGAAGACGCATGTTCACACTTGATCCAACGTCTTAGTCCATTAAGGAGGTGATAGCGCAGCGAACTAGGCAATCAGACTATAATGCTTTAACACTTTCACTTAGCTAGAGGAGTTTGACAGTGGGGCTACTATATAGCCCCTGGTGGCTCCGCGCTCATCCGAATTCGGGGTGCGTACATGCCTGGCCGGGAAACGGCCCTTCGTTAAGGCGGAGGAATCCCGAAGATTCCGCTAGGTCATCGAGTGGTTGACCAGTCTCATGCTATATCATGACAGTCAGTTTTCGGCTTTCTCTACTGAGGTGCTCGTCCGGATGAACCAGGGCACAATCGCAGTAGTTCTCCTGGTGCCGCCTTAGCCAATAGAGCGGAACGTAAGGTAGCAAAACACAGGAGCCGGGCAAACCCAACATTTGACGAAAGACATGATTCGGAGCTGATGCATATAAGGAAAAACTCGCGACGCCGAACACTCCCTAAGGTATTCGGTCTTTATGATGTAAACCGGGCTAAACAGTGCCCTTTGTAATAAGCCCTTGGTGCCCGGGTACGTGCAATATTCTGACGTGGCCACATGCCAATACGTCAGCATCCTTCTCAATTGTACTGAGAATTCGGGGGATGTGTGTCAACAAGAGACAGTAAAAAATGTTTACGTACGCAGGGTCTTAATCTAAAGAGAATCCTTGGAACGGGTCCCTGCTGCACGTCTGCGCCTGTGTCTCCGTTGTGCCGTATCCTAGACGGGTGTAGCACGATGGTCATCTGTAAAAGAGAGGAAATTAGTTGAAAAGTTGTCGTGCAAAAGGTAGGTTATACTAAATAAACCATGTACAGTTCAAGATGAGTAAAGTTGAGCCTAATTGTCACTTGTATACACGCATTGAGCCCCCTGTATAAATTATATATAGCTCCACCGGACTCGTCTAGCCGTGTCCGTGGTCTTAACGACCTGTCAGATGCTTTAGTTGGTGAGGCCGTCTAGTGTGCGGCTTCCAAGGCAGCTGCATGGTCTTCCGCGCGCAAGGAGCACTCAATATTTCCATTTACTGTAATCATGCCACGTGGACCGGGCATCTTAAGCTTGAGAGAAGCGTAATGTGGTATTGCGTTAAAGCGAGTGAAAGCTTCGCGTCCGAGTAGTGCTTGATAGCCACTTTGGAACGGAGCGATGTGGAAGGTTAACTTTTTGCAGCGGAAGTTATCGGGAAAGCCGAATATAACCTCTAGTAGCAGGGAGCCCATGCAATGGGCTTCTGGGCCTGGCGTTACTCCTTTAAAGGTAGTAATGCTATGGTTGATTTTTGTTGGGTCTATCCCCATTTTGCGGACTGTGTCCTGATATATCAGGTTTAAACTACTGCCGTCGTCCATCAGGATTCGTGTGAAGTGGTATCCGTCAATTATCGGGTCTAACACTAAGGCAGCCTATCCTGCGTGCCGGATACTTGCCGAGTAATCCCGATGGTCAAAGGTGATCGGTTGGGACGACCAGTGGCAGAACTCCGCGGTGATAGGCCCTGGGGCATGTGTCTCTAGGAGTGCCACTTTGTTTCTCCCCTTCATCACGTATAACACGTTTACTATTTTGACTTCTGGTGGGAATTTCTTCTGTTCCCCAGTGCTTTGCTTGCGAGGCTCGTCCTCGTCTTCGCTTGGTGTATCCTGCCCCTTGTGTTCGGCGTTGAGCTTGCCGGACTGCTTGAAGACCCAACATTCTCTATGGGTATGAATTGTAGGTTTATCGGGGGTGCTGTGGATCTGACATAGTTTGTCCAGAATCTTGTTCAGGCTGGACAGTTCATCTCTGTTGCCTTTGGAGGGCAGCTTTTGCTGACCTGACCGAGAGCTTCTAAATCTGGTGTTTACTGCCGTGCTCTTCGGGCTGTCTTCTTTATTCCAGCGCTTGTTTTTGCTGCGTCGTGGCTTCCCGTTTCCGTCCCTGACTTCGGATGTACTTGGGTCGCTGGTGCTGCATCGGGCTAACCAGCTGTCCTCGCCCGTGCAAAAGCGGGTCATGAGGCTTGTTAATGCTGCCATTGTTCTCGGCTTTTCTTGGCCGAGGAGTCTGGCAAGCCATTCGTCTAGGACGCTGTGCTTGAAAGCTGCTAAGGCTCCAGCGTCCGAACAGTCGACTATTTGGTTCTTTTTAGTGAGAAACTTGTTCCAAAGCTTTCGGGCTGACTCTTCGGGCTGTTGAGTTATATGACTTAAATTGTCTGCATCCAGTGGTCGGACATAGGTCCCTTGAAAATTTGCCGGAAAAGCATCTTCGAGCTCTTCCCAGCTTCCAATGGAGTTTTCGGGGAGGCTTTTAAGCCAGTGCTGAGCTAGCCCTTTGAACTTGAGGGGTAAGTACTTGATGGCGTGGAGATCATCTCCTCGAGCCATGTGGATATGGAGGATGTAGTCCTCAATCCAGACCCTTGGGGTCTGTCGTTCCGTCGTACGCCTATATGTTTACGGGTTTGAATCCCTCTGGAAATTCATGGTCCAGCACCTCATCGGTGAAACATAGGGGGTGTGCGGCACCCCTGTATTTGGGTGTACCGTGGTGTTCGGATTTTTGTCGTGTTGCATTGCGTGCTGGAGCGCACTTGCTTGGCCCGTAGATGGATCTGGTTGCGCCATCCTTTTGATGCGAGCCCTCACTTGGATCGCGTACTGGCCTGTGTGCGGCGTCGTTTGCCGCTCTATGTTGGCCACGAGGTCGTCTATCCGATAGGATGGCTGTTTTGTTTTTTGATTGCGGGGGATCTAAGGCCTCCTCATCGAATTCAGCTAGCAGCTTTCGCTTCGGGTAGCTCTTTGTGTGGCGACTACCTCCGTATTTTGTTGTAGTGTTGAGTACTTCACTCCATCTAATTCTGAGTGTGTCTTGTGCAGCCCTGAGCCTTTGCTTCTGCTTTTTCAGACTCCTCGCAGTGGCAACAAGCCTTCGATGGGGATTTTGTTGCTCTGGGTGCCTGTCTGGTGTGATGTCATCCGGACTTCTATCTTCGCCGGACACGGGTTGTTCGGTTTGATTCTCCATGTTGCCATGGTCGGACGGTGGTTCAATGCCGTGTTCGTCGTCCGCTGGCTCACCCTGCTCTATCGCTGGGTCTATATGATCGCTATTTCTGCCGAGGCAGGATTTGGAGCGGCGCTTATGCCGTCGCTTTGACTGCTTCTCAAGGGATCGATACTTCACCGCGTCCTTCTGTTCCTCGTCGTCGTTTTCTTTGGGTGTGTCCACCATGTATACATCATATGATGAAGTGGGCGTCCAGTGCCCTGTGGGCATTGGTCCTGTTCGTCTCCTGCATCGTCGTCCATACCGTCGATATCTTTGGAGTCGAAGTCGAGCATGTCGGTCAACTCGTCGACAATGGCTACTAAGTGGGTGGTGGGTGGGCGGCGAATTTCTTCGTCATCCGCACCCCAATCCTGCCGGACATAGTTCGGCCAAGACTCTCCTAACAAGGAGAGAGACTTTAATGAATTTAGTATGTCGCCGAAGGGCGAGTGCTAAAAGATATCCGCGGAGGTGAACTCCATGATCGGCGCCCAGTCGGATTCGATAGGCACGGGCGCAGGCGGTTCGGAGTCCGTGGCCGGAGAAGAGTCCGGCAGTTCGGCGTCGCGGCTCCCGTGAAGGGTAAGGTCGGTATTTGGCTCGATCACCGCTGAAGATGCGGCCTCCGTGACGGGGTCTATCCACCTGTCCTTGGATGGCGCAATGGGCTCTGAATTGAGGGTCGGAACGGTCGCCGGTGCGATCTCCCAAACACTGTCCGATGGTAGAGCTAAATCATGCTCATCGTGACCATGCGGCACACTCGGCAAGGGCTCGAATCTGCCGAAGATCAAATCTCCGTGGATGTCGACCGTGTGGTTTATGCTTCCAAACCTGACGTGGTGGCCAGGGGCATAACTCTCGATCTGCTCCAGATGGCCAAGCGAGTTGGCCCGTAGTGCGGAGCTGCCGAATACAAAGATCTGTCCGGGGAGGAAAGTCTCACCCTGGACTACATCGCTATCGATGATTGAAGGGGCCATCCAGCCTAACGATGACGACACAGAGGAACTCTCAATGAAAGCACCAATGTCGGTGTCAAAACTGGCGGATCTCGGGTAGGAGGTCCCGAATTGTGCGTCTAGGCGGATGGTAACAGGAGACGGGGGACACGATGTTTTTACCCAGGTTCGGGCCCTCTCGATGGAGGTAAAACCCTACTCCTGCTTGATTGATCTTGATGATATGAGTATTACAAGAGTTGATCTACCACGAGATCGAAGAGGCTAAACCCTAGAAGCTAGCCTATGGTATGATTGTTGTTGTTGGTCCTACGGACTAAACCCTCCGGTTTATATAGACGCCGGAGGGGGCTAGGGTTACACAGAGTCGGTTACAAGGAAGGAGATCTACATATCCGTATTGCCAAGCTTGCCTTCCACACCAAGGAGAGTCCCATCCGGACACGGGACGAAGTCTTCAATCTTCTATCTTCATAGTCCAACAGTCCGACCAAAGGATATAGTCCGGCTGTCCGGATACCCCCTAATCCAGGCTCCCTCACCGGCAGTAGCAATCGTAGAGGTGCTCCCTTTATGCCCTAGCCGAACTAACAGGAATGTAGGGTGTAAGCACAGGAGCCAAGCAACCCAGCTTGGCCAAAACTTAAGTCATATCGATGCATATAATGGCGAAAAAAGGTACATATGAGGAGAACACACACATGTGATGAGCTTGATGCTCAAAAAATAACAATAATAAGTTTCTGTGCAAGAAGCCCCCAGGTATAATGGACATTTACATTTCAAGATGTGTACGTCATATGTGCATGTTTTGGCCGTACGAAAGCTTTAAGGCTAAAAAAGAAAAAAAGCGAAAAGAGAGGAGAAAAAATAATGGAGACAATAGGGGGAAGGAGACGAACGAAGAGTTCGGCGCTAGGCATAGAATCTTTGGAGTCTGGCGGTGTTCCAGGAGTTCGGCTCTAGGCGATTGTCTGATGCATCACGCAGGCGGTACGCTCCTCCAGTGAGAACTTCGTCAATGATGAAGGGACCCTCCCACTTGGGCTTGAGTTTGTCCTTTTTCTTCTCTGCAAGCGTAGAACGAGTTTGCCAACATTATAAGTCTTGGCCCGCACTTCTCTGCTTTGATATCTACGGGCCTGCTGTTGATAAAATGCGGAACATGCTTTTGCAACATCGCACTCCTCCTCCAAGGCATCTAAGTTGTCCTGCCGATCAAGCTCGGCCTGTCTCTCTTCGTACATGCGCACTCGAGGTGAGTCATGAATAATGTCACAGGGTAACACAGCCTCTGCGCCGTACACCATGAGGAAAGGTGTATATCCGGTAGTGCGATTGGGCGTGGTCCGCAGCCCCCAGAGTATGGAGTCGAGCTCCTCAACCCAGTGCTTCTATGATTCTTTCGAAGACCGCACTAGTCTGGGTTTAATGCCGCTCATAATAAGGCCATTGGCTCGTTCGACTTGATCGTTTGTTTGCGGATGATAGACGAAGGCATAATCGAGCTTAATGCCTAGATTAGCACACCAGGCTTTCACCTCATCGGCTGTGAAACTGGGGCCTTTATCAGTGATGATGCTGTGTGGAACACCATAACGGTGCATAACGCCGGATATGAAGTCTATCACTGGTACGGCTTCGGCCGTTTTAACTGGTTTGGCCTCTATCCACTTAGCGAATTTATCCACCATGACCAGCAGATACTTTTTCTTATGGCTTCCTCCTTTACGGGGTCCGACCATGTCAAGCCCCCAGACCACGAAAGGCCAAGTGATGGGGCTTGTTTGTAGAGTAGTGGGTGGCATATGGCTTTGCTTGGAGAAAAGCTGGCATATGATGCAACGTTGGACAAGGTCCTGTGCATCTTCTCAGGCCGTCGGCCAATAGAAACCTGTACGGAAGGCCTTGCTTACAAGGGCCCGAGCTGCGGCGTGGTGACCACCGAGACCGGCATGAATTTCAGCCAAGAGCTGCCGCCCCTCTTCCTCGGAGATACATCTTTGAAGTACTCCGGTAGCACTTTTCTTGTAGAGCTCTCCTTCATGGACCTTGTAGGCTTTTGAACGCTGAATAATGCAGCAAGCCTCATTCTGATCCTTAGGGAGCTCTTGCCTATTAAGGTAGGCCAAGAAGGGTTCGGTCCATGGGGCAATGACTACCATGATAAGATGGGCCGACGGTGTTATTTCGGTGGCTAAGCCTCCGATGATATCAGTGTGTTCGGAATCTGGGTTTATGGTCGGATCCTGACTGGTGTTGCCGCTCTCCCCTTGCCACACCACGGATGGCTTAAAAAGCCTTTCCAGAAAGATGTTAGGTGGGATGGGGTCGCGCCTGGCGCCGATGCGAGCAAGGACATCCATCGCTTGATTAGTTTCTCGAGCCACATGGTGAAACTCGAGCCCCTCTAACCGAGCCCACATTTTGAGAATGGTGTTACGGTAAGCCACCATCTTCGGATCTTTGGCATCAAAATCTCCATTTATTTGAGATATTGCGAGGTTCGAGTCCCCGTGCACTTCCAGGCATTGTATGCCCATGGAGACAGCCATCCGATGGGCATGCAATAAGGCCTCGTATTCTGCTGCATTGTTGGAGTCTGTGTATAATATTTGGAGTACGTATTGAACTGTGTCTCTGATGGGGGACATTAATACAACACCCATCCCTAAGCCCGCCAGCATTTTAGAACCATCGAAGTGCATGACCAAGTTGGAATATGTGTCATACTCTTTAGGGAGTTCGGCCTTTGTCCATTCGGCAATGAAGTCCACCAGTACTTGCGATTTGATGGCCCGACGTGGCTTATATGTTATGTCGAATGGAAGGAGCTATATAGCCCACTTGGCAATCCGGCCTGTGGCGTCGCGGTTGTTTATTATGTCATTCAGTGGTACTTCGGAAGCCACTGTGATTGAACACGCTTGGAAATGGTGTCGTAGCTTCCAGGATGCCATGAAGACTGCTTATGCTATCTTTTGATAATGAGGGTATCGGGATTTGCATGGAGTTAGGACAGTGGATATGTAGTATACTGGCTTCTGGAGCGGGAATTTGTGTCCGTCCTCCTCTCGCTCGACGACGAGTACTGCGCTCACCACCTGGTGTGTTGACAAGATGTATAATAACATTGGTTCGTCGACGCTTGGCGCGGCCAGGGTTGGGTTGCTCGCTAGAAGAGCCTTTATTTCTTCCAATTCGGCCGTTGCCGCATCCGTCCACTCGAAGTGGTCGGTGCATCGGAGAAGTCGATAAAGTGGCAATGCTTTTTCTCCTAGTCTGGAGATAAAGCGGCTTAAAGCTGCCACGCACTCGGCTAGTTTTTGGACCTGTTTAAGGTCTGATGGTGTAGCCAATTGTGATAAAGCTCGGATTTTGGCTGGATTTGCCTCGATTCCTCTACTGGAAACAATGAAGCCTAGTAGTTTTCCAGAGGGAACGTCGAAAACACATTTTTCCGGATTGAGCTTAATGTCATATGTCCGGAGATTATCGAATGTGAGGCGTAAGTTGTCTATTAATGACTCGACGTGCTTAGTCTTGATGACGACATCGTCCACATATGCTTCAACTGCCTTGCCAAATTGTTTCTCCAGGCATGTTTGAATCATGTGTTGGTAGGTGGCGCCGGTGTTTTTAAGCCCAAAGGGCATAGTGTTGAAGCAGAAAGGCCCGTATGGGGTAATAAATGCCGTTCCGTCTTGGTCAGATCCCTTCATTTTAATTTTATGGTATCCGAAATATGCATCGAGGAAACATAGTGAGTCGTGTCCTGTAGTGGCATCAATAATTTGATCGATGTGGGGGAGGGGGAAGGGATCCTTAGGGCAAGCTTTGTTGAGGTCTTTGAAATCGACGCACAAGCGCCAGGATTTATCCTTCTTTGGCACCATCACCAGGTTTGCTAGCCAGTCCGGGTGTTTTACTTCTCTGATGAATCCGGCCTTAATCAACTTGGCTAGCTCCTCCCCCATAGCTTGTCATTTGGGTTCAAAAAAGCGCTGTAGTGTTTGCTTGACCGGCTTATATCCCTTCAATATATTGAGGCTATGCTCGGGCAACCTGTGTGGGATTCCTGGCATATCAGAAGGGTGCCATATGAATATGTCCCAGTTCTCGCGTAGCAACGCTCATAGTGCGGCGTCCACCATTGGGTCCAGCTATGCCTCGATGGAGGCTGTCTTCTTTGGGTCCGTCGGGTGGACTTGAAATTTGACTATTTTGTCTGCTGGTTTGAAGGAGGTGGATTTGGAGCGCTTATCAAGGATTACGTCGTCCCTATCCACCGTTGAGCGCAGCGCGGTTAACTCTTTGGTCGCGAGGGCCAGGGATGCTGTTTAGTTTTTGGCGCAGAGGGCTATATCTGGATCACTAGTGAGAGTGATAATACCATTGGGCCCGAGCATCTTGAGCTTCATATACTCGTAATGAGGTATGGCTTGGAAGCGTGTGAATGCATCTCGCCCCAACAGGGCGTGGTATCCACTGTTGAAAGGGGCCACTTGGAAGGTTATCTCTTCAGACCGATAGTTCTACTGTGTGCCGAATACAACGTCAAGTGTAATTTTTCCCGCGGATCGTGCCTCCGACTGGAAATGATTCCTCAGAAGGTCGTGCTACTTTGCTCAATACGACTCTTGTCTATTTCCATTTTATTGAGTGTATCCTTGTAGATGAGGTTTAATCCGCTACCGCCATCCATGAGCACTTTGGTGAGCCGAAAGCCGTCCACAATGGGATTGAGAACCAGGGAGGTTGGTGCCCGGGCTGTCAGGAATTTTGGTTCGTCACTGGCATTGAAAGTTATGGCCGTGTCATTCCAGGGGTGTAGTGCTGTGACTTGGCAGACTTCGGCGAGGTCGCGGAGGGACCTTTTGCGCCGATTGTTTGATGCGAAAGTCTCAAAGTCTGTCAATACCTTGAGGTCGTCGCCTTCCGAGGGGTGTTGCTCTGAGGTATTTTTGGTGAGGATATCCTCGCCACTCTTGGACACTTGCCGGAGTATCCAACATGCTCTAAGGCTGTGGGTAGGTATGGTATCCGGTGTTGTGTGTATTTTGCATGGCCTATCGAGCCATCCCTCTAGAACGGTTCCGCGCCCTGTAATGGGTTTAGATTTCTTTACTGCTGTGTCGGACGCCCCGTGAGGGTGCATCCTTTTTGCCCGGACGAAGGGTTGAGTGGAAACTGGTGGTTCCCAACGAGCTGCCTGAGTTTTCCAGGCGCTTTCCATTGTGCAGTACTTCTGTACTATGGTTGCCAAGTCCACGGAGTGTAACACGTGACGGTGGTTGATGATGTTGAGGATTCCTTCATCCGTACAATTACTGCGGAATATTGAGATCGCGTCTTCGTCGCGGTAATCTTTAATCTTGTCCTTGATAAGGAGGAATCTGGCCCAAAAGTGATGGACTGTTTCCTGAGACTACTGCCGTAGATATGTGAGATCGCATATATCTGGGTGGTTGGGTGGATTTAAATCCGAACCCTGACCGAATTTGGGATCCGGAGTTTGAGAAATTTCCGAGCTTGATAGTTCGGGCTCTGGGAGATTGACCGATTTTTCAGGTCTACCGTTTGATTCTGGGTTCGGAGAGCAAGGCATGCCATTCCGCAGACAGGTATCCGGCTCTTCGAGCTTAGAGATCCGAACATAGTTCGTCCTCAGTATAGAGGGAGAGTTGTTGTTTTGCTCCTCTACTACCGCTATCTGATGGGTGATCGGTGGAGATTTGATTTCTCTCTGATCGGGTTTAAGCCCAATCCGATCATAGTCTGTAGCGACCCCAAGGCGGCGATGCGATCCAAGAGTTAATTCAAGGATGACAATTCCGTTGGATCCATTCGTTTGGAGTATTCGGAGTCAATTCGGAGGCGATTTTCGATGACCCGTGAAGTCACCGTCGGCTCACCGGCCGAACGGGCGGTCATGATGAAGCCCCCCAGCCGGAGGGTTTGGCCCGGGGCTGGAGCTCCTTCGACGGTGATATTGTCCTTGATCACAAGGCGAGCCATCAACCCTAACTTTGACGTCACAGTGGAACTCTCAATGAAAGCACCAATGTCGGTGTCAAAACCGGCGGATCTCGGGTAGGGGGGTCCCGAACTATGCGTAAGGTTGATGGTAACATGGGACAGGGGACACAATGTTTACCCAGGTTCGGGCCCTTTCTATGGAGGTAATACCCTACTTCCTGCTTGATTGATCTTGATGAATATGGGTATTACAAGAGTGGATCTACCTCGAGATCGTAATGGCTAAAACCCTAGAAGTCTAGCCTATATGATTATGATTGTCTCTACGGACTAACCCCTTCGGTTTATATAGACACCGGAGGGGACTAGGGTTATACAAAGTCGGTTACAGAGAAAGGAATCTTCATATCCGAACTCCAAGCTTACCATCCATGCCAAGGAGAGTCCCATCCGGACACGGGCGAGTGTCTTCGGTCTTGTTTCTTCATAACCCATCAGTCCGGCCCATGCCCAACAGGTCGGACGCCCCAGGACCCCTTAGTCCAGGACTCCCTCACTTGACGCCCAAATTACAGGGACCAAAGAGAGTTGGATGCACATCACGGCTCAAACATAGGTCCCCGACGAGCACAACTGATAAATATGTCACTTGGGGGCTTCCTGTTCAAACACAGGTGTATTCACCAAAGAGAACATAGGATTACTACCCTCTTGACTAGGTTAACTTGTTCAAACATAGGTGTATTCACCAAAGAGGGCATAACCTTTCCAGGTCATCTTACCTGTATACCAGCTGCTTCTTCATCAGGTAATCCAGATTGACCCGCCGAACTCTTAACAATCAATCTTTTATGGTGTATTCACTAAAGATCCTGAGCTTGTTAAGGTTAAAACGCCGGTTTGTCATGTAAGAGCACGGCTTACAGATAGTCAGGATAGATCCATGCTCATAAGCCGCCTTCTTTGAGACTTGGATAAATCGGCCTGTCATGCACGATGCTACTCCGACCCCACGTACTCCTGATAAGTCTATCTTTTAATAAGACATGCACTTGTCTGGGTTAAAATGTCGATTAGGTCATGTGAGAGCCGGCTCACAGAAAGCGCAGACCTTCCAATGGCCATCAGGCTAGTTTCATTAAAGAAGAAACTTTGGCTCGGCGGCCTGCAAAAGCCTCAGATTTTTTGATTTTCTTATATTTTGGCTTTATATAATCTCTTTTCTCTTGCCATATGGTTTTTACCAACCGGGCCAAGCTGCCCTATTTATGTCTCATATTTGAAGCATCTTCGGGTCTTTGCAACCCGCCAGGATGGCAGACCCTAAGTCGCCAGAGAATAATAATCTTATGCTTAGAGTTATGGCTCTAAAAGCTCTAACTACATGGAGCTGATAAGCTAGCAGTTCACGTAAATACCACAGGTATGATATTATATTATATAAAAGTTGTGATCATCCCCGCCCTGGTTACGGACTATTTGTCCCCGGTGGTTTAATTTGGGTATTATGACCCGCCCGTGGTAAACTGCCAGGGCAATTGTGATTTACTTGTGTGCAGCATCATGATAAAATCTCATCTGCACAAATTGATGTTATCATAAGCATAAAGTGATACGCTCTTCAAGTGGCGGATCAAACGGTGTGGCACAAAGCAAAAACGTGCATGATGGCATGGCAGATCAAAGTTTACTAGCCTATTACATGACTCGGTGAGCCAAAAAAATCAAGTGTTTTCCAAAGTTCAAATATTTTTAACCGCCTAGAGGATCAATCTTCTTGGTCTTGGCGACTTCAAGCTTCTGGATCATCCTTTTTCGGTTCTTCGTCCTCCTCCACCATCTGGAAGTTTGGTGATGACCAATTAATGCTACGTAAGGCGTGGAATTCAGCTTCATCATCAGTAAGATTCGACGGGTCAACTTCAGGGGCGAAAGTATGCTTGCGAACTGGAGGAATCAGATCCACCACTTTATAAGCCGACATGGATTTCTTTTGATTCTCTGCATCATAAGCCGATTGATACTTGGATAGATTGGTCTCATCATCAATCAGAGTCGCCATAGGATGAATTTCTTTCACACAGGCAGCGAAGTCTTTCTGATCAAAGGCAGTACCATCTTCCTTAAAACATGGATACCCAGTAGCTACCTCATCCGGGTCTAGCTCTGGTACCCATGCCTTAGCACGGCTCAAGGCCGTCACGGCACGGGCTCTTGCACATGACCATTTGATCTCTTGAATCCTTGCAGACAGAATTGACAATTTTTTCAAGACGTCGCTCAGCAGATTGGGTCCTTGGTGAAATTGTGGCTAGCGTGCGCTGAGCACCAGTATACAGCTGTTCAACAAGCGTATATACGGCTTTCAGCTTCACTAATGTATCTTGACTAAGATTGTTGCTCCTCGGACCTACATAACAATTGTGCAATCATCAGTGGCGGTTTATAATATCAAACAAAGAGATTCAAGTGGAATGCTGGTAAGGCGACTCACCAAAGATGGTAGAAACCATCTGGGATACACGATGCTTTAACCTGGTAAGCTCCGTGGTCACCTCTTGAAGAGCCGCTTTAGCTTTTTCAGCCGGCTGCGTCAAGGCAGTCTTTTCCTCAACCCAGGCATTTCTTGCAGCCTCAAAACTGGTTTTCAGTTTTTCTGTTTCAGCCACGCTAAATTGGAATTTTGAATCCTCTTTCCGGGTCTCAGATTCTTGATTCTCCAACAGGGTCTTTGCATCAGCCAATTGTGATTGCAGTTCAGCAGTAGCGTCCTGTAAAAACATAGAGTTACAAACACATTTGTATCCAGATTACAGGAATATAAGTCCCAAGCCTTTTGTAAGCAACAACACTTGGCACTTGGGGGCTAATGCCTATTGAAGAGTTCTTCCTACAGTGGTTTATATGATTAAGTCTCAAGAACTTTGCAAGCAACAATACTTAGCACTTGGGGGCTAATGCATATTTGCTCATATTTCATTACTACTTTGTGATGACCCGGCAGTGCCGTAGACAACCACAACCGGTTCATGGGGGCAACATGAATAAGTTCTGATCTTTAAACAATGATGAGTACCGGTTCATTCATGTTGATTAAACCGGCCCTTGGGGGCTACAGATGCAATGTTGATCATTAAAACCCGGCTTAAGTGAAAGACGGCTTTTCTCTCAAAGATGCTTTATACTCATTGCTATTCTAAAGTCTAAAGCATATTCAATTCTATTATACATAGTAGACTTGGGGGCTGATAGGATATGCATACTGTACTTAAGCCAGAATTCATACCTCATATTTTTTATGCATCTGCTTCACCATATCGATTTCAAGATCGCGGCTGGTATGTACTTGGTTGAGGTATCTAGAGAGTACTTCACTGTTGCTCAATTGAGAATAGTGGGCAACATCAAATCTCACTTTCCACTTTTCAATAAACTCCTGTTTAGCGGAGTGTTTGGCCAAGACAGTTGGATTTCCCGGTTCTGTAAAGCCAGTGCCAGTAATCATAACATCGTCGGTATGTGTCTCCGATAGTTTAAGTGGGCTTGATGATTCAACATTCAAAGGATTGAGTACTGAATGGTCACCGGAAGGGTCTGGAATCTCTAGTGGGGCTTCATGGGCAGGTTCTTGTGGTTGTTTTTCAGAAACGTCTAATGTTGGGACTTGCTGCTCCGGTTCAGGGACTTTAGGATCTTCAACTGGTTTTGTCAACTTTGCCTTCTTGTTAGGCTTTGCTTTTCCACTACACGGTTCATGAGAGATCAGTACAAGTATAAGAGCATAAGGACATAGAAAACAAAAGAGATGTTACCCAGGGGCAGTCTTGAAATCCGGCAGCTGAGTTTGAGATGAGTCGCTGGAGGAAGAGCGAGAAACCTCTTGATAGTTTGAATCGGAAGGAGTAAGTGGCTGATGAATGAGACCCGCTAGGGGGTAAAAAGAGTTAAGTTTGGAAAGACCTCGTTTTGCCGTTTTTGTGGAGCTAGAGTATTTGATAAGCCGGACGATAACTCTTCTCCTCCGCTGGTCCGAGTTTGTCGCCGGCTCTCGTGCTGCTGTTGCTTCAAAAGAGAGTGAGGATCCAAATGGGCTAAGGGGTGTGTCGGTGTCAAAACTGGCGGATCTCGGGTAGGGGGTCCCGAACTATGCGTCTAGGCCGGATGGTAACAGGAGACAAGGGACACGAAGTTTTACCCAGGTTCGGGCCCTCTTGATGGAGGTAAAACCCTACGCCCTTCTTGATTAATATTGATGATATGGGTAGTACAAGAGTAGATCTACCACGAGATCGGAGAGGCTAAACCCTAGAAGCTAGCCTATGGTATGATTGTTGTTCTGTACGTTGTCCTATGGACTAAAACCCTCTGGTTTATATAGACACCGGAGAGGGTTAGGGTTACACAAACTCGGTTACAATGGTAGGAGATCTACATATCCGTATCGCCAAGCTTGCCTTCCACACCAAGGAAAGTCCCTTCCGGACAGGGGACAAAGTCTTCAATCTTGTATCTTCATAGTCCAGGAGTCCGGCTGAAGGTATAGTCCAGCCATCCGAACACCCCCGAATCCAGGACTCCCTCAGTAGCCCCTGAACCAGGCTTCAATGACGACGAGTCCGGCGCGCAGATTGTCTTCGGCATTGCAAGGCGGGTTCCTCCTCCAAGTACTTCATAGAAGATTTTGAACATAAAGACAGTGTCCGGCTCTGCAAAATAAGTTTCCACATATTGCCATAGAGAGAATAATATTTACACAAATCTAATCTGCTTACGTATTTCGTAGTGTGACACACCACGACCAAGCCTTTATTCGAATCGTTTTATTATCCCAGCTTAGCGCGTCATGCGAGGCGGTTTCCTTGGCACGTCTTGTTAAAGCAGAGATCGTGTCCCCTTATTCCGGGATTCTCATCAATACGGGCATGGGTAACCCAACCGCTTCTAGGACTCCTAGACTATAGGCAAGTCCAAACGGCCACGGAGAGGACGCTTGATATTCACCCTCTTTATAAAGGGACAAGGCTTTTATTTTTCCCTCCTATGCTCAATAGAATCCTTCCCCCACCTTAAGCTCAAGCGCCCAAAGTTGAGGTCAGGTGCTCCGAACCTTCAATCATGTCCGGATCTAGCCTTTGAGGCCGATGGGTGCCTTCCTCCGTCACGGAAGAAGACATCAAAAAGTTGAGGGAGGCCAGATATCTGACCGCCGAGGTTTTGCATCGGCTGCCTGCCCGAGGGCAGGCCGTCCCCTCCCTCGAACCCAACGAGAACGTCATGTTCGTCTCCCACTTCCTCCGAGGTCTAGGCCTTGCTCTGGATCCTTTCGTCAGGGGTTTAATGTTTTATTACGGGCTAGACTTCCATGATCTAGCTCCGGACTCCTTTCTTCATATCACGACATTTATTGTCGTGTGTGAGGCCTTCCTCTGGGTTACCCCTCACTTTGGCTTGTGGCTCAAGACCTTTGAAGTAAACCCGAAGATGATCGAGGGGCAACATCCAGCGTGTGGAGGTGCCTCAATATGCAAGATGACGGGAGCTCCATGGCCCAAAGGTTCCATTCCAGAGGTGTCTGAATTGTGGCAATAGGAGTGGTTCTACATCACAGCTCCTAGAAGTGCCAAGTGGGCGGCCGCCCCTGTTTTCCGCTCGGGCCCTCCACCACAACTGATGTCATGGATCAGCAGAGGTCTGAGCTGGGGTCCAGCCAAGGACGTGCCTATACTGCAAAGCCGCATTCGAGATCTCTTTAATGGAGATTTTAGTTTGGTTGCGGTAATACAAGTTATGCTGGTTCATCAAGTCCAGCCTTGCAAACGCCGGCCCCTTCACTTGTGGGAGTTCAATCCCGAGGGACCGCGTATCATCCAAATTTTCCTCGGCCTGACGCACGAGGAGATGTACAAGTCATTCTTCGGACCTTAGGTAGAGTGTCCGGAAATCACCGAGGACATGGGCCTGAGCAGTAACTGCGCTGCCGAACAGGTAAGGAATCTTTCGGCCGAACATACTATTTCTCATTTGTTACGAAGTTATTTCTGAGAGTTCGCTTTTTGACCAGGACTGGCTAACAAAGGCGAAGTTGATTCGGTGTTCGGCCCCCCTCCCTGAGGATTTGGACAATCCTGTATTGGAAAACATGCTCCAGGTCGCACCCTACCCGGAGCCCTTGAAGGAAGATACTGGGGAGGATAATATAGGCGGACGCGGGCCCCCAACGCTGCCCGTTCTAACCGAGGGAGCGAGCGTCTCCATGAAGGAAGACGACCGGAGGAGGAAAAGGACTGTGCCCGGGGATTCGGAAGCCGAAGCTCCCAAACGGGAGAAGAAGTCTCCCACAGAGGGTCCTACCTTGAGTGGTGCCTTTGCCGCACAAAGTCCGCGGGGGGATCAATTCTCCAGCGAGTCGTAAGTGACCCGAAATACTTTAATAGTACAGGTATGCCATCTTTTTATTCTGAGAAAATAACCACCGCATATATCTTTGCAGTTCGGGCCTTAGCCCCTCTCAAATGAGCTCGTCTTTGGGGGATCTTCTTCCAGAGATGATGGAGAGCGAAACGCCTCCTCCGGACTCCTCCGCTCCGGAAGCGGGCGACCCCGAAGTGTCGTCGCGGAGGGCCTCTCCGAGTCCGGTGAGGCCAGAAGATAATCCCATTGACCCCCGAAGCTCCCAGTGTCCGGCTCCCGAAGAGAGCGGGCAAAAGAGTCCAGCACCGTCTGGGGTGCGATCGGATGTTCTGAGGGAGTTGGTGGGGCGAGCGGCCATCTCAGATGAACACCGTGTGCTGATGAATACGGTGATGGAGAGAATCTCGTCCGCCGAAAGCGGATTGCATGAAGCTTTTATGAGTCTGCTGATAGGCTTTGAGGTATGTAAAATAATGTATGATAGTCCTGCACATGCTAGGTGTGCCATGTGTAGATAGTAGCCCCTGAGACTCTGGTTGTCCTCGGAAATGACCCCATTGACCGCCATTGCAGTTCGGGCCTTAGCCCCTCTCAAATGAGCTCGTCTTTGGGGGATCTTCTTCCAGAGATGATGGAGAGCGAAACGCCTCCTCCGGACTCCTCCGCTCCGGAAGCGGGCGACCCCGAAGTGTCGTCGCGGAGGGCCTCTCCGAGTCCGGTGAGGCCAGAAGATAATCCCATTGACCCCCGAAGCTCCCAGTGTCCGGCTCCCGAAGAGAGCGGGCAAAAGAGTCCAGCACCGTCTGGGGTGCGATCGGATGTTCTGAGGGAGTTGGTGGGGCGAGCGGCCATCTCAGATGAACACCGTGTGCTGATGAATACGGTGATGGAGAGAATCTCGTCCGCCGAAAGCGGATTGCATGAAGCTTTTATGAGTCTGCTGATAGGCTTTGAGGTATGTAAAATAATGTATGATAGTCCTGCACATGCTAGGTGTGCCATGTGTAGATAGTAGCCCCTGAGACTCTGGTTGTACTCGGAAACGACGACGAATAGAGGATCATATTCCCAGGTAATAACCATACTACCTCTATGTGCAGGTGATGGAAGCTCCGGTGGCTAGCCGGACTAGCGAGTTTGCCCATTTAAAACAACAGTTGGATGCAGCAGACGCCGACATCGAGCTTGTTAACAAAAGGCTTGACGAGGCACAGGGTAAGTGTCATTATCTGGTAAACGCCACATGGTAAGAGCAGCATGATGCCAGTATCTTTAATATGTTGTGACTGCAGATGGAGCTGCCACTGTTGAAGCCTTGCGGGCAGAACTTGCCCGAGCCAAGGAACAACCGAGGTTTAGTAATGTGGCTGCTTTGAAGGCGGCCGAAGAGTTGAAAACCGAGAAGGCCGCGCATGGCGAGAGCCGAGATAAGATGGCCAAGATGGCCATAGAATTAAAAGTCGCCGCCGACCGTTGCCGGGTTCTTGAAAAGGAAAACCTAGCGAAGGCATCGGACCTTGAGAAGGCTGCTGCGACCAGAAAAGACACCCGCTCTGCTATGAGGGCGAAGAAGGAGGAGCTGCGGGAAGTCGGGGATATTGTAGCTGGGAAATCCTTTATGTTGCGGAGGAAGTTCGGAGATCCACGATATGCCTCTCTGGATCGGCTGTGGAGTTCGGAGGATGTATATATGGATTTGGCGGCGAGCGATGCTGATGCGGCCAAGTACTTCTAGGGTCAGACGGACCGTGAAGTGGACCAGCTGTTTTGGACACAATTCCATTCTCCCGAGCGTCCGCTTTCATTAACTGACCAATTAGCCGAATGGGCCGAACTAAATAGGTTGTCCGGACTCGCCATGAGGTCTGTTGTGGATCAGCTATGGCCGGAAAGGCCAAAACCGAACAGCTATTTCAGCTTGGTGCATCAGCTCCTTGACGTGGTGCCGCGCATTAATGCGATGAAGAGGTCGGCATGCATAGAGGGCTCACGGATGGCCTTCGCCCGTGTTAAAGCATACTGGGCGGAGATGGATGCTACCACTGTTGCAGCGCGGGATTCGGCCATAGGTCGAATGGCTGCTGAGCACTACTTTGAAGAAGTTCTTGAGGGTGCTCGTTTGATAGAGACCCAGTGCTCAAAAAATATTATGTTTGAGTGATATGTAATCTCATTGTAAGCGAAATGCTTTCATAAATTTTTATAAGGCTATTTTTATACTTTTGCCTGAAAGTAATATGATGCCTCCTGGTCGGCCGTTTATGTATACATGTGTATAACCTGAAAGATTGCAGCCGTCGGCTTCAACCCCCACGCATATAATGCGGAGGTGCTCGCAAAAAACATGCGTTCACACTTAACCCAACGTCTTAGTCCTATTAAGGAGGTGATAGCGGAGCGAGCGAGGCAACCGGACTATAATGCTTTAGCACTTTCACTTAGCCATAGGAGTTTGACAGTGGGGCAACTAGATAGCCCCTGGTGGCTCCGCACTCTCCCGATCCCGGGGTGCGTACATGCTTGGCCGGATAATGGCCCTTCGTTAAGGCAGAGGAATTGTAACATTCCAACAGGTCATGGAGTGGTTGACCAGCCTCACGCTATATCATGACAGTCAGTTTTCGGCTTTCTCTACTGAGGTGCTTGTCTAGATGAACCAGTGCACAATCACAGTAGTTATCCTAGTGCTACCTTAGCCGGTAAAGCGGAACGTAAGGCACCAAAACACAGGAGCCGGGCAAACCCATTTGACCAAAGACAATGATTCGGAGCTGATGCATATAAGGCCAAACTCGCGACGCCGAACACTCCCTAAGGTATTCGGTATTTGTGGTATAAACCGGGCCTAAATAATGGCCTTTGTAAGAAGCCCCTTGTGTCTAGGTATGTGCATTGTTCTGGCATGGCCACATGCCAAGAAGTCAGCATCCTTCTCAACGGTGGATATGTATCAACAAGAGACAGTAAAAAAGGTTTACGCAGGGTCTTAATCTAAAAAGAATTCTTGGAGCGGGTCCCTGCTGCACGTCTGCGCCTGTGTCTCCGTTGTGCCGTATCCTGGACGGGTGTAGCACGATGATCATCTGTAAAAGAGAGGAATTTAGGTGAAAAAGTTGTCGTGCAAAAAGATAGTTTTTAAAGAAACCATGTATAATTCAAGATGAGAAAAGATTGCCACTTGTCTGCGCGTGTTGAGCCCCTTGTATTGACAAATAGGGGTGTGACCACTTATTCGATATAAATAGCGGCGCCATACTTGATTAGTTGTCTCTGAGGTCTTGACGACCTATTGGATGCTTTCGCTGGTCCAGGCGCCCTTAGTGTGCGGCTGCCAGGGCAGCCGCACTCTCTTCGGCGCACAGATATCACTTGATATTTTCGTTCACTGAAATGATGCCACGTGGACCGGGCATCTTGAGTGTGAGGGAGGCGTAGTGTGGTATTGCATTAAAGCGAGCGAAAGCTTCGCGTCCGAGCAGTGCTTGATAGCCACTTTGGAACGGAGCGATGTGGAAGGTTAGATGCTCGCGACGGAAGTTATCGGGGGAGCCGAATATAACTTGTATTAGGAGGGAGCCTGTACAACGAGCCCCTGGGCCTGGCGTTACTCCTTTAAAGGTAGTATTGCTATGGCGAATTTTTGTTGGGTCTAACCCCATCCCGCGGATTGTATCCTGATATATTAGGTTTAGATTGCTACCACCGTCCATCAAGACTCGTGTGAAGTGATATCCGCCAATTACTGGGTCTAATACCAGGGCAGCCCATCCTGTGCGTCGGATACTTGCTGAGTAATCGCGATGGTCGAAAGTGATCGGTTGAGACGACCAGTGGCAGGACTTCGCGGTGACAGGCACTTGGGTATATTTTCCTGGGAGTGCCGCGTTGTTTTTTCCCTTGATCACGTGTAACACGTTTACTGTTTTGACTTCTGGTGGAAATTTCTTTTGTTCCCCAGTGTCTTGCTTGGGAGGCTCGTCCTTGTCTGCACTTGGTGTATCCTCCCCCTTGTGTACGGCGTTGAGCTTGCCGGACTGCTTGAAGACCCAACATTCTCTGTGGGTATGATTAGCAGGTTTACCAGGGGTACTATGGATCTGACATACTTGGTCCAGAATTTTGTTGAGGCTGGACAGTTCGTCCCTGGTGCCTTTAGAGGGCGGCTTTTGCTGACCTGGCCGAGAGCTTTTGAATCCGGCGTTTACTACCATGCCCTTCGTGCTATCTTCTTTATTCCGGCATTTGTTATTGCTGTTGCGCCGTGATTTCCCGTTTCCATCTCTAACTTCAGATGTACTAGGGTCGCTGGTGCTGCATCTGGCTAGCCGGCTGTCCTCACCCGCGCAAAAGCGGGTCATGAGGCTTGTTAATGCGACCATCGTTCTCGGCTTATTTTGGCCGAGGTGTCTGGCGAGCCATTCGTCACGGACGCTATGCTTAAAAGCTGCCAAGGCTTCAGCGTCCGGACAGTCGACAATCTGATTCTTTTTAGTAAGAAACCTGTTCCAAAGCTTTCGGGCTGACTCTCCGGGCTGTTGAGTTATATGACTCAAATCGTCCGCATCCGGGGGTCGGACATAAGTCCCTTGAAAATTTTCCCGAAAGGCGTCTTCGAGCTCTTCCCAACTTCCAATGGAGCTTTCGGGGAGGCCTTTAAGCCAGTGACGAGCTGGCCCTTTGAGCTTGAGGGGTAAGTACTTGATGGCGTGGAGATCATCTCCTCGAGCCATATGGATATGAAGGATGTAGTCCTCAATCCAGACCCCAGGGTCTGTTGTTCCATCGTATGTCTCTATGTTTATGGGTTTGAATCCCTCTGGAAATTCATGGTCCAGCACCTCATCGGTGAAACATAGGGGATGTGCGGCACCCCTGTAGCTAGGTGTACCGCGTTGTTCGGATGTTTGTTGTGTTGCATTGTATGCTGGGGCACGCTTGCGTGGTCTATAGATGGATCTTGTTGTGCCGTCCTTTGGGTGCGAGCCCTCACATGGGTCGCGTGTTGTATTGTGAGTGGCGTTGTATGCCGCTCTGTGTTGGTAGAGGGGTCGTCTATCCGGCCAGGTGGCTGCTTTGATATTTGGTTGTGGGGGGTCTGAGGCCTCCTCATCGAATTCAGGTTGCAGCTTCCGCATTAGGTAGCTCTTGGAGGGGCGATTGTCGCCGTACCTCACTGCTGTGTTGAGTATTTTACTCCATCTGATTTGGAGTGTGTCTTGCGCAGCCTTGAGCCTTTGCTTCTGCTTTTTAAGACTCCTCGCGGTGGCAACAAGCCTTTTACGGGCGTTCTGCTGCTCCGGGTGCCTGTCCGGCGTTATGTCGTCCGGACTATTATCCTTGATAGAATTTGTTTGTTCGGTTTGATTATCCGGATTGCCGTTGTCCGGCAGCGGTTCGCCCTGCTCCAGCGCTGGGTCTGTGTGATCGTTATTTTTGTCGAGGCGGGATTTGGGGCGGCGCTTGTGTCGCCGCTTTGACTGCTTCTCGAGGGAACAAGCCTTCGGTGCGTCCTTCCACTCCTCGTCGTCATCTTTTGGTGCGTCCACCATGTATACGTCATATGACGAGGTGGCTTTCCAGGGCCCAACTGGCGCTGGTTCTTCATTGTCTCCTTCATCGGCATCCATACCGTCGATGTCTTCGGAGTCAAAGTCGAGCATGTCAGTTAAATCGTCGACAGTGGCTACAAAGTGGGTGGTGGATGGGCTTTGAATTTATTCATCGTCCGTATCCAAACCTTGCTGACCGTAGTCCGGCCAGGGCTCTCCTGATAAAGAGAGAGACTTTAGTGTCTTCAGAATATCACTGAAAGGCGAGTGCTGAAAGATGTCCGCGGTAGTAAACTCCATGATCGGCGCCTGATCGGATTCGATCGACAGGGGCGCGGAGGGTTCGAAGTCCGGAGAGGACTCCGGCTCCTTGGAGTCACGAGTCTCGCGGAGTGTGGGGCTGGTGTTCGGCTCGATCGCTGTTGGAATCGCAGCCCCCGAGGCGGCGTCCAACCACCCATCCTCGATCGGCGCAGTTGGCTCCGAATTAAGGGTCGAAGCCGATGCGGGTGCGGCCTCCAGGGCACTGTTCGACGAAAGAGCTAGATCACGCTCATCGTGACAGTGTGGCACGCTCGTCAGTGGCTCGAATCCATCGAAGATCAAGTCCCCGCGGATGTCGGCCGTGTAGTTTAAACTTCCAAATCTGACCTGACGGCCAGGGGCATAGCTTTCGATCTGCTCCAGATGGCCAAGTGAATTGGCCCGCAGTGCGAAGCCGCCGAAGATGAAGATCTGTCCAGGGAGGTAGGTCTTTCCCTGGACCGCATTGCTATCGATGATCGTAGGAGCCATCAAGCCTAACGGCGACGATACAGAGGAACTCTCAATGAAAGCACCAATGTCGGTGTCAAAACCGGCGGATCTTGGGTAGGGGGTCCCGAACTGTGCGTCTAGGCCGGATGGTAACAGGAGACAAGGGACACGAAGTTTTACCCAGGTTCGGGCCCTCTTGATGGAGGTAAAACCCTACGTCCTGCTTGATTAATATTGATGATATGGGTAGTACAAGAGTAGATCTACCACGAGATCGGAGAGGCTAAACCCTAGAAGCTAGCCTATGGTATGATTGTTGTTCTGTATGTTGTCCTACGGACTAAAACCCTCCGGTTTATATAGACACCAGAGAGGGTTAGGGTTACACAAACTCGGTTACAATGGTAGGAGATCTACATATCCGTATCGCCAAGCTTGCCTTCCACGCCAAGGAAAGTCCCTTCCGGACATGGGACGAAGTCTTCAATCTTGTATCTTCATAGTCCAGGAGTCCGGCTGAAGGTATAGTCCGGTTTATATAGACACCAGAGAGGGTTAGGGTTACACAAACTCGGTTACAATGGTAGGAGATCTACATATCCGTATCGCCAAGCTTGCCTTCCACGCCAAGGAAAGTCCCTTCCGGACATGGGACGAAGTCTTCAATCTTGTATCTTCATAGTCCAGGAGTCCGGCTGAAGGTATAGTCCGGTTTATATAGACACCAGAGAGGGTTAGGGTTACACAAACTCGGTTACAATGGTAGGAGATCTACATATCCGTATCGCCAAGCTTGCCTTCCACGCCAAGGAAAGTCCCTTCCGGACATGGGACGAAGTCTTCAATCTTGTATCTTCATAGTCCAGGAGTCCGGCTGAAGGTATAGTCCGGTTTATATAGACACCAGAGAGGGTTAGGGTTACACAAACTCGGTTACAATGGTAGGAGATCTACATATCCGTATCGCCAAGCTTGCCTTCCACGCCAAGGAAAGCCCCTTCCGGACATGGGACGAAGTCTTCAATCTTGTATCTTCATAGTCCAGGAGTCCGGCTGAAGGTATAGTCCGGCCATCCGGACACCCCCTAATCCAGGACTCCCTCAGGGTGCGAAAAGCTTACTTTCTGGGATACCCGTCGAATTTTCTGTCTTGGCAAAGGCTCTGAGTCGGACAAAATAATAGTTACCTCTTCTTCAGCTGCTTGGCTGGCCCCCGTGTCATCCTGAGCATAATCAGTGTCAATAAGGTGATTGAAAAAGGAGCCGAGGGAGTCAAGGGCTACCTCCACCTCAGAGTTGTCATCCAGTGAAAATATGCTGGAGGCGCTTGATTTCTTCTTATTTTTCTTAGTGGTTTTCTTGGCGGCTTTCTTGGCAGCCCTGGCCTTCTTGGTAGCTTCATGGTCATATTTATTTTTCCAAAAATCAGATTCAGCTTGTGAAGGTCATCAAAGGTGGAGTTAATAAAGTATTTGAATAATGAGGTAAAAGTAAGTGAGTTTGGAGACTCACATCCGGTGGCGGGTTAAGTTTGTAGAAAGGGTTCAGAACCACTTTGCTGCAATCTTCTTGATCTTCATTCAAAAGGGACTTGGTCATTTCATTGATTGCCTTGTGAGTTAAGCACACAGAGCTGTGGCGCAGTGGATCCTTTATACCACCAGTGTAAGTACACGTTAAGCTAGGACGGCGGCTCAAGGGTATGATTCACCAAGAAACCCAGCACCGAACCAAATCAATGCCAGTTAACCCATTTCCCAGCAGAGATTTAACCTTTGCAATGGTGGGAGCAAGCTTTGCACATTCGATAGTGGTAAGCTTTTTAGGAAGATGATGCTTTGGGTCCAGGTGCTCGACACAATAACCCGACAATGGATTCTCGTCAGCCGGAGAGGTATCTTTGCAGTAAAACCATGTCTAGTTCCAATCTTTTGGGTGACTTGGCAAGTAAGCATAGGGGAATATGGCGTCTCTTCTTCGTTGAATTGAGATTGCGCTAAGTTCCAAACTGGGTCCGTTCATGAACTCATTTTGGCAGTTCAAATAAAAATATTCTCTAAAATGTTCAACACTTGGCTCCTCTTGAAGGTATACTTCGCAGAAGACTTGAAAGTTGCAGATGTTTGAGACAAAATTGGGTATGATGTCTTGCGAATGGAGTTGAAAGAAGTGCAAGACATCTCAGAAAAATTTAGAGCCGGGCGGTGAGAAGCCCCGGTTCAGGTGGTCAGTGAAAACAATGACCTCATCATCTTTTGGTTGAGGTCTTTCTTCGCCTGGATTGGGGGTGCGCCAATGCATGACATTTTTTGCTGGTAAATAGTCGGTTTTGACAAAATCTTTGAGAGTGTCTTCGGTAACAATGGACTTAACCCAGTAACATGAAGTGATTGTCTTTGGCGGCATTGTGAAGAGAGAAGCCTAAAGGAAAGAATTTTTTTGCCACGTTAAGTTGATTCATTAAGTCGGAAGTAAAAAATCTACAGTATATATTCCGAATGGCGGCTTAAATGGGGCCTAATGATATATGGATAATTATAACTGGTGATGTAAGCCGCCGTGATAGCAATGGTACTCAACATCTATCAGGAGCAATTTTACTAAGTGTTGGGACAAACAAGTTTCATAGATTGGAGCTATAAGATTGGATCTGCAGTTGTTCAGAGAAATGAGATACAATCTAAACCTAAGGTGGCGGCAGCAGAAAAGTGGGGATGCCCAGATGAGATCTGTTGCAATAAGGGTATATTTTGATATTAAAAAACAAGTGTTAAACTATTACTACACAAGATCTGTGTTGTTTTCAGATCAAAACTATGCAATCTAGGAAAGAGAAGGAGGAACAATGATGAACGCCGACGAACAGGGAAACCCTAAGGCAGATTTATTAAGAGGAAAAGTGAATGCTTACCAAAGCTGATGAACAGCGGAGGGGCGCTGTGGCGTTTTGGTTCATTCAGGGTGATGCAGCAGCCGGAGTTGAAGTAGTGAATGAAGATCGACGGCGGCGGAGCTCGGGCGCACTGGAGCGTTGCGAGGAAGAAGATGAAGATGAGAAGGCAAAAGGGGGAGAGTAAAAATAGGACCCGTGGCCCTGTTTATAAGGCTAGAAGGATAAGTGGCATGCGTGGGAATCGAGGATACAAGAAAATGGATATGTGATGGCGTGAGCGCCTCGATTTTTGGATGTTCATTAAAAGAGAAGATTTATTAAGATTTGGGCCGTATATAATATTAATAGTAGGTGATGTCACGGTGGGGTACCGCAATCTCAGGATATGACATCATGGCGAGTTACAATATCTCACAAGAAGATGAAGAAGGATTTTTTTCTAAATGTTGAAGATTGACATGAATAAGTTCAAATCAACCTAGGGCCTAATGTTGGGGATATGACTATTGGATATGACCCGCCCAGGAGGAGCCGGTTTATCCCAATGGCGGTTCATAAACCAAGCCCATGAATATGTTGAAGATGGCGGTTCATGTAGTAGGCTTGTTAAAGGGCCCAAAAACCAAAGATGGCTTAAGGCACGTAAGTGTAAACTGCCATGTATATGTGACTTGTATTATAAGGCATGTAAGATAAGTCACCGGGCCTGACACGTTTTTATGAGCCGGCCGGGACTCTGTAAGCCGCGGGGCGTCAACGCGTGTATTTAAGGGGACGACCCGGCAGCGGCTTAGGGTAAGAGACAACAGATCGAAAGCCAGGCTAAGCATATTCGCTCCTTGGTAATCGAAACCCTAGCAATACCACCTCAAATTGGATTAGGCTTTTACCTTCACCGTAAGGGACTGAACCAGTATAAATTCCTCGTGTACTTTGTCCCGCTTTAACCCCTTTAAGCTAATTACATCACAATGGCTCCACAACTAAGTCCTTCCACTAGGACATCTGCCATGACAATTCCCCGACAGTTACCGTTACTGTTGCCACTATTATCAAAACTATCATACTACTTTGCTACCGATCACTTTGCTGCAGATAATTAATCTCCAGGTGTGGTTGAACTGACAACTCAGCAGCTAATAAATTCAAATATTCTTTGGCTCCCCTTGTGTCGAATCTATAAATTTGGGTTGAATACTGTACCCTCGAAAACTGTTGCGGTCCCCTATACTTGTGGGTTATCAAAGATCTATAGGGATAGATCGAGACGCTTAATAGGACTTTCACAAAGCACATACCTTGGCAATTTTTTTTGAAGAAGTTCAAAATAGATCAGTCAAATAAAGGGTTCTTGTCTTTGTTGCAAGGTGTGAAGTTGAGTAAGACTCAAAACCCGACCACGGCAGAAGATAGAGAGAGAATGAAAGTCATTCCCTATGCCTCAGCCATATAGGTTCTATAAAGTATGCCATTTGTGTACCAGACCTATTGTATACCTTGCCATGAATTTCGCAAAGGGGGTACAATAGTGATCTAGGAGTAGATCACTGGACAGCGGTCAAAATTATCCTTAGGTACCTAAAGAGGACTACGGAAATGTTTCTCGGTTATGGAGGCGATAAAGAGTTTGTCGTGAAGGGTTACGTCGATGCAGGCTTTGACACCGATTCAGATGACTCTTAGTCTCATTCTGAATACATATTGAAAGTCGGAGCAATTAGATAGAGTAGCTTGATGCAGAGGATTATATACATAGAAATTTTCAAAATACATACGGATCTGAATGTGGCAGACCCGTTCAAAAGCAAAACATGATCCCAACTTATTACTCTTTGGGTGTTAATCACATGGCGATGTGAACTAGATTATTGACTCTAGTAAACCCTTTGGGTATTAATCACATGGCGATGTTAACTATGGGTGTTATTCACATGGCAATGTGAACTAGATTATTGACTCTAGTGCAAGTGGGAGACTGAAGGAAATTTGCCCTACATGCAATAATAAAGTTGTTATTTTATATTTCCTTATATCATGATAAATGTTTATTATTCATGCTAGAATTGTACTAACCGGAAACTTGATACATGTGTGGATACATAGACAAAACACCGTGTCCCTAGTAAGCCTCTACTAGACTAGCTCGTTAATGAAAGATGGTTAAGTTTCCTAACCATAGACATGTGTTGTCATTTGATGAACGGGATCACATCATTAGGAGAATGATGTGATGAATAAGACCCATCCGTTAGCTTAGCATATTGATCGTTAAGTTTTATTGCTATTGCTTTCTTCATGTCAAATACATATTCCTTCGACTATGAGATTATGCAACTCCCGGATAACGAAGGAATACCTTGTGTACTATCAAACGTCACAAGTAACTAGGTGATTATAAAGATGCTCTACAGGTATCTCCAAAGGTGTTTGTTGCGTTGGCATAGATCGAGATTAGGATTTGTCACTCTGAGTATCTCGGGGCCCTCTCGGTAATACACATCATAAGAGCCTTGCAAGCAAAGTGACTAATGAGTTAGTTGTGAGATGATGTATTATGGAACGAGTAAAGAGACTTGCCCATAAGGAGATTGAACTAGGTATGAAGATACCGATGATCGAATCTCGGACAAGCAACATACCGATGACAAAGGGAATAATGTATGTTCTCATTACGGTTTCACCGATAAATATCTTCGTAGAATATGTAGGAGCCAATATGAGCATCCAGGCTCCGCTATTGGTTATTGACCAGAGAGGTGTCTCGGTCATGTCTACATAGTTCTCGAACCCGTAGGGTCCACATGCTTAACGTTCAATGACGATTTTGTATTATATGAGTTATGTGATTTGGTGATCAAATGTTGTTCAGAGTCCCAGATGAGATCATAGACATGACGAGGAGTCTCTAAGTGGTCAAGATGTAAAGATTAATATATATATATATATATATAGGACGATACTATTCGGACACCGAAACTGTTCCGGAGGGTATCGGGTACATATCGGGTCACCGAAAGGGGTTCGGGGCACCCCGTGCAAAGATATGGGCCTTATGGGCCAAGAGAGTGAAGGAAATATGCCCTAGAGGCAATAATAAAGTTTTTGTTTATATTTCCTTATATAATGATAAATGTTTATTATTCATGATAGAATTGTATTAACAGGAAACTTAGTACATGTGTGAATACATAGACAAACAGAGTGTCCCTAGTATGCCTCTACTTGACTAGCTCGTTAATCAAGGATGGTTAAGTTTCCTAGCCATGGACCTATGTTGTCATTTGATGAACGGGATCACATCATTAGAGAATGATGTGATGGACAAGACCCATACGTTAGCTTAGCACTATGATCGTTTAGTTTATTGCTTTTGCTTTCTTCATGACTTATACATGTTCCTATGACTATGATATTATGCAAGTCCTGAATATCGGAGGAATACTTAGTGTGCTATCAAATGTCACAACGTATCTGGGTGATTATAAAGATGCTCTACAGGTGTCTCCGATGGTGTTTGTCGAGTTGGCATAGATCGAGATTAGGATTTGTCACTCCGATTGTCGGAGAGGTATCTCTGGGCCCTCTCGGTAATGCACATCACTATAAGCCTTGCAAGCAATGTCACTAAAGAGTTAGTTATGGGATGATTCATGCTACCTCTTGAGCACTGTGTTGGTTTTCCTTGAAGAGTAAAGGGTGATGCAGCAAAGTAGCGTAAGTATTTCGCTCAGTTTTTGAGAACCAAGGTATCAATCCAGTAGGAGGCCACACGCAAGTCCCTCTTACCTACACAAACAAATAAGAACCTCGCAACCAACGCGATAAAGGGGTTGTCAATCCCTTCACGGTCACTTACGAGAGTGAGATCTGATAGAGATGATAAAATAATATTTTTGGTATTTTTAAGATAAATATTAAAAGTAAAGATTGCAAAATAAAAGCTAATAGAAATAGCTTGTTGACGGAAGCTTAATATGATGGAGAATAGACCCGGGGGCCATAGGTTTCACTAGTCTCTTCTCTCAAGAGAGCATAAGTATTACTGTGGGTGAACAAATTATTGTTGAGCAATTGATAGAAAAGCGAATAATTATGAGAATATCTAGGCATGATCATGTATATAGGCATCGTGTCCATGACAGGTAGACCGACTCCTGCCTGCATCTACTACTATTACTCCACACATCGACCGCTATCCAGCATGCATCTAGAGTATTGAGTTCATAAGAACAAAGTAACACATTAGGTAAAATGACATGATGTAGAGGGATAAACTCAAGCAATATGATATAAACCCCATCTTTTTATCCTCGATGGCAACAATACAATACGTGTCGTTTCCCTTTCTGTCACTGGGATCGAGAACCGCAAGATTGAACCAAAAGCTAAGCACTTCTCCCATTGCAAGAAAGATCAATCTAGTAGGCAAACCAAACTGATAATTCGAAGATACTTGCAAAGATAACCAATCATACATAAAAGATTTCAGAGAAGAATCAAATATGTTTCATAGATAGACTTGATCATAAACCCACAATTCATCGGATCTCGACAAACACACCGCAAAAAGAGTTACATCAAATAGATCTCCAAGAAGATCGAGGAGAACTTTTTATTGAGATTCAAAGAGAGAGAAGAAGCCATCTAGCTAATAACTATGGACCCAAAGGTCTGAAGTAAACTACTCACACATCACCGGAGAGGCCATGGAATTGATGTAGAGGCCCTACGTGATCATTGCCCCCTCCGGTGGAGATCCAGAAAAGGCCCCAAGATGGGATCTCTTGGGTACAGAAGGTTGCGGCGGTGGAAATAGGATTTCGTGGTGCTCCTGGATATTCTTAGGGTATATGAGTATATATAGGAGGAAGAAGTAGGTTGGTTGAGCCACGAGGGGCCCACGAGGGGGGAGGGCGTGCCCAGTGGGTAGGCGCGCCCCCTGCCTCGTGGACTCTTCGTTTGTTTCTTGACGTCCACTCCAAGTCCTCTGGATCACGTTTGTTCCAAAAATCACGTTCCCGAAGGTTTCATTCCGTTTGGATTCCGTTTGATATTCCTTTTCTGTGAAACGCTAAAATAGGCAAAAAAAACAACAATTTGCACTGGGCCTTGGGTTAATAGGTTAGTCCCAAAAATAATATAAAAGTGTAAAATAAAGCCCATTAACATCCAAAGCAGATAATATAATAGCATGGAACTATAAAAAATTATAGATACGTTGGAGACGTATCAATGCATTACGGTACGACTAAAGAGACTTGTCGGTAATGAGACTGAACTAGGTATGATGATACCGATGATCGAATCTGACATACCGATGACAAAGGGAACAACGTATGTTGTTATGTGCTTTGACCGATAAAGATCTTTATAGAGTATGTAGCAGCCAATATGAGCATCCAGGTTCTGCTATTGGTTATTGACCGGAGATATGTCTCGGTCATGTCTACATAGTTCTCGAACCCGTAGGGTCTGCACGCTTAACGTTCGAAGACGATTTGTATTATGAGTTATGTGATTTGATGACCGAAGTTTGTTCGGAGTCTCAGATGAGATCACGGACATGACGAGGAGTCTCGAAATGGTCGAGATGTAAAGATCGATATATTGGAAGGCTATATTTGCACATCGGAAAGGTTCTGAGTGGTTTAGGTATTTTTCGAAGTACCGAAGAGTTACGGGAATTTGTCGGGGGAAGTATTGGGCCTTCATGAGCCTTAGTGGAAAGGAGAGAAGGGCCACAAGGGGAGGCCGCCCCCCCATGGGCTAGTCCGAATTGGACTAGAGAGGGGGCGGCGCCCCCCTCTTTCCTTCTCCCTCTTCTCTCCTTCCTTGTTCTCCTACTTGGACTAGGAAAGGGGGAAACCTACTCCTACTAGAAGTAGGAATCTCCCCTTTTGGTGCGCCCCTTGTGGCCGGCCCTCCTCCTCCTCCCCTCCTTTATATACGGGGGAGGGGCACCCCATAGACACACAAGTTGATCTTTAGCCGTGTGCGGTGCCCCCCTCCACAGTTTTCCACCTCGGTCATATTGTCGTAGTGCTTAGGCGAAGCCCTACGTCGGTAACTTCATCATCACCGTCACCAAGCCATCGTGCTGACGAAACTCTCCCTCGGCCTCAGCTGGATCTAGAGTTCGAGGGACATCTAAATAAATGTTCACTTTGTCCGCAATATTATTAGAGGACCGTGAAAAATTATTTCAGGATTTTTGGAGTCCATTTAGTATTTCTTTTATTTGTTTTTCCGCATCAAGATTTATTTAAAAAAAGTGAACCGACCTATCGGGCCATGTCCGGCTAGGACTCCTGGCCCGGCTGGCTTTATAAGCCGCAGCCCGCGTTGCCTCGAGGCCCAAGCCGCGCTGCCGCCAGCCCTAACACTAGCCGTCGCCCTCGCCTCGAACCCCGCGCCGCCGCCTGCCATTGCCGGATCTCACCGTTGACTTCGCCGTTGACCCCGCCGGTCGGTGTTCTTCGGTAAACCCCGGTTTTCTTTGTTTTTCGAAAAAAACCTAGATCGGTTTTATTTTCTAGATCGGTTTTTCTTCGGTTTAATTAAATAGCGGACGTTTGTCCGTATGTTCGTTTTAACGAACGCTGTTCATCTGTTAGCCGCACACAGTGAACGTTCGTTCGTTAGCCTATTCGTCAGTTTTCTTTTTCCAGGGTTTTTCCACGATTATTTTCGATCGCGATTTCTGCCCTAATCTTCGTTCTAGTATATCTTTTCGCTCCTTTATCCGAATCAGGTGAAACAAGCGTCTAGATCTTTGTCTCGAAGCCCTCTTTCTGTTTAACCAACTTGAACATGCTTTTGGTACTGTAAAATTTGACTTTAGTCCAGATTAGTTATCGGATCTTGTTTCTTTCGTAGTTTGAGTTTCGTTGCTCTGTTTGATTTGATTCTTTTTGCAAACGGGAGTTCTTCAGTTGAAATTTCTGGTTATATCTTCTTATTTGAGTTTTACCCAGGCATATTTGCTTGAGTGCCTATGTATGCTATTGTTTGTTTGCGATAGAATACCCGGAGTGCGATGCATGCTACTACGAATCTCTAGGTTTTGCGGATCGTCAGCAATGCAGGTAACACATTGATCATACCCTTTTATTACCCAGTTTTTATTCATTAGTTTCAACTCTCACACGCTGCATGAGTAGGATCTCTTAATATGTGGGTTTGGGAAGTAGATGACGAGGTAGAACCTATTACCCTTTTATTATCAAACCCCTTGGGAGTTACTTCTACACTATGCTTATATTGCTATGCTATGCTCGTAGACGTGGATTGGGTTTGAGTGAATCCATGACAGATGTGAGATTGTTAATTAATGGTTCAACTTAAGGTGGCAACTTTAATACACATCTGGGTGGATTGCTTGTGGGCACCTGGAGAATCCAGTGTTGTCCTAGCATATCCCGGAGTACCCGTGTCATCATCCTACGGTCCGCCACCCGGGCTCAAAGGGATCATAAGATTATTTATGCTAGAAACTTCCGTGTGCAGCCACAAGCCATTATGGGCTCTGGCATAGTTGAGTATGTTGTGTGACCTCTTCCAGTGGTAGACTAGCATATGTAGGGGATGTAGGTTGGTATGGTCTACCCGGGGTTAGATTTAATGCTTCTGAAAGACTGTGTCTCGGTCATCCGTTTCTCAAACACCATGTAGTGCGAGAAATCCAACGGAGGAGATCGAGTCTTATGGGGAGAAGTGCGCAAACCTCTACAAAGTGTACAAACTAATCATGGTTAGTTGTGTCCCCGGCTATGGACATCTTGAGTATCTGGTACTTGAATTATTGATTTGATCTCATCACTCTAAATTAATTTGTTGGGTTGATAATTACTTATAATTGGGGATTGAGTTGGAGGAACCTTCTCAATGTTGTTTCAACTACCATGATAGTTACCTAAAATATATTCCTTTGTTGTAGGGAAAAAATGGCTTTTCGCAAAACAATATAACCATAGAGCCTCCCCAGCCATACATGCATGTAGTGATAGCCTTTATCTGTTCATTGCTCTATTGTGTTATTTGCCAGCATATTCCTTGTGCTGACCCGTTTTGGGCTGCAACATATCATGTTGCAGACTTTTCAGAGGACGAGTAAGATGCCATAGTCATTTGTCGTGCACTCAGCTATGCCGTTGGAGTTGATGGACTCTCTTTATCTTCCAAGCCTTCCGCTGTTATCTTATTTAGATGGCCTTAAGCCATATTTATTGTAATAAGTTCTCTTTTGAGACATTCGATGTAATAAGTGTGTGATTGCTACTCTGTTATAAATCCTTCGAGTACTGTGTGTGTCAGCATTACCGATCCAGGGATGACACTGAAGCACAGAGACTTGACCGTCTAAGGTCGGGTCGCTACACCATGGGTTAATAGGTTTGTCCCAAAAATAATATAAAAGTGTAAAATAAAGCCCATTAACATCCAAAACAGATAATATAATATAATTGCATGGAACAATAAAAAATTATAGATACGTTGGAGACGTATCAAGCATCCCCAAGCTTAATTCTTGCTCGTCCTCGAGTAGGTAAATGATAAAAACAGAATTTTTGATGCGTAATGCTACCTAGCATAATTCTCAATGTAATTCTCTTTATTGTGGCATGAATATTTAGATCCGAAAGATTCAAGACAAAAGTCTAATATTGACATAAAAATAATAATACTTCAAGCATACTAACTAAGCAATTATGTCTTCTCAAAATAACATGGCAGAAGAAAGTTCATCCCTACAAAATCATATAGTTTGGTCATGCTCCATTTTCGTCACACAAGAATGCTCTCATCATGCACAACCCCGATGACAAGCCAAGCAATTGTTTCATACTATAGTAATCTCAAACTTTTTTCAAGTTTCACGCAATACATGTGTGTGAGCCGTGGATATAGCACTATGGGTGGAATAGAATATGATGATGGGGGTTATGTGGAGAAGACAAAAATGAGAAAGTCTCACAACGACGCGACTAATCAATGGGCTAGGGAGATGCCCATCAATTGATGTCAATGCAAGGAGTAGGGATTGCCATGCAACGGATGCACTAGAGCTATAAATATATGAAAGCTCAACAAAAGAAACTAAGTGGGTGTGCATCCAACTTGCTTTCTCACGAAGACCTAGGGCATTTTAGGAAGCCCATTGTTGGAATATACAAGCCAAGTTCTATAATGAAAAATTCCCACTAGTATATGAAAGTGACAAAACAAGAGAGTCTCTATCATAAAGATCATGGTGCTACTTTGAAGCACAAGTGTGGAAAAAAAGGATAGTAGCATTGCCCTTTTTTTGGGCCTTCCTTTTTTATTTGGCCTTTATCTTTTTTTATTCGGGACAATGCTCTATTGATGATGATCATCACACTTATATTTATTTACAACTCAATGATTACAACTCGATACTAGAACAAAGTATGACTCTATATGAATGCCTCCGGCGGTGTACCGGGAAGGGCAGTGAATCAAGAGTGACCTGTATGAAAAATTATGAATGGTGGCTTTGCCACAAATACGATGTCAACTACATGATCATGCAAGGCAATATGACAATGATGATGTGTGTCATGATAAATGGAACGGTGGAAAGTTGCATGGCAATATATCTCGGAATGGCTATGGAAATGTGATGACCCACAAGTATAGGGGATCTATCATAGTCCTTTCGATAAGTAAGAGTGTCGAACCCAACGAGGAGCAGAAGGAAATGATAAGCAGTTTCTAGCAAGGTATTCTCTGCAAGTACTGAAATAAGTGGTAACAGATAGTTTTGTGATAAGATAATTTGTAACGAGCAACAAGTAACAAAAGTAAATAAGGTGCAGCAAGGTGGCCCAATCCTTTTTGTAGCAAAGGACAAGCCTGGACAAACTCTTATATGATGTAAAGCGCTCCCGAGGACACATGGGAATATCATCAAGCTAGTTTTCATCACGCTCATATGATTCGCGTTCGGTACTTTGATAATTTGGTATGTGGGTGGACCGGTGCTTGGGTGCTGCCCTTACATGGAAAAACATCCCACTTATGAAACATATGGACCCAAATCAGCCCCTTACGAAGCAACGCATAAACTAGGGTTTAAGCTTCTGTCACTCTAGCAACCCATCATCTACTTATTACTTCCCAATGCCTTCCTCTAGGCCCAAACAATGATGAAGTGTCATGTAGTCGACGTTCACATAACACCACTAGAGGAGAGACAACATACATCTCATCAATATATCGAACGAATACCAAATTCACATGACTACTACTAGCAAGACTTCTCCCATGTCCTCAGTAAAAAAAGTAACTACTCACAAAGCATAAACATGTTCATAATCAGAGGGGTATTAATGTGCATATAGGATCTGAACATATGATCTTCCACCAATTAAACCAACTAGCATCAACTACAAGGAGTAATTAACACTACTAGCAACCTACTAGCACCAATCCCGGACTTGGAGACAAGAATTGGATACAAGAGATGAACTAGGGATTTGAGATGAGATGGTGCTGATGAAGATGTTGATGGAGATTGTCCCCTCCCGATGAGAGGAGCGTTGGTGATGACGATGGACATGATTTTCCCCTCCGGGGGGGAAGTTTCCCCGGCAGAACAGCCCCGCCAGAACCCTAGATTGGCTCCGCGAAGGTTCCACCTCGTGGCGGCGGAGTTTCGTCCGAGAAGATGGCTTATGCTTTTTTCCCGTCGAAAGAGTCCATATAGCAGAGGATGGTCACCGGAGGGCCACCAGGGGAGCCCACGAGGTAAGGGGGCGCGCCCAGGGGGTAGGGCGCGCCCCCCACCCTCGTGGGTAGGGTGTGTCCCCCCTGGAGAAGTTCTTGCGCTCAATGTTTTTTATTTATTTGGAAGAAATCATCTGTGAAGTTTCAGGACTTTTGGAGCTGTGCAGAATAGGTCTCTAATATTTGCTCCTTTTCCAGCCAGAATCCCAGCTGCCGACATTCTCCCTCTTTATGTAAACCTTGTAAAATAAGAGAGAATAGGCATAAGTATTGTGACATAATGTGTAATAACAGCCCATAATGCAATAAATATAGATATAAAAGCATGATGCAAAATGGACGTATCAACTCCCCCAAGCTTAGACCTCGCTTGTCCTCAAGCGAAAAGCCGAAATCGAAAAATATGTCCACATGTTTAGAGATGAAGGTGTCGATAAAAATAAAATACGGACATGAGGGCATCATGATCATTCTTAGAACATCAACTTATATAATTCTTGTCATATGATATCTTATGCTAGAGTAATAATTCAATCACAATATCAAGTATGAATCGTAAACTTCATTGAAAACTAACAAACTATAATCTCAGTCATTGAGGCAATTGCAATTTATCATAACATAGGAAAGAGTCAATGTATAAGAGCTTTTCAGCAAGTCCACATACTCAACTATCATATAGTCTTTCACAATTGCCGACACTCACGCAATACTTATGGGTATGGAGTTTTAATCGGACACAGAGAAAGATAGGGGCTTATAGTTTTGCCTCCCAACGTTTTACCTCAAGGGTAATGTCAACAGTAATAGTTCATGAAAACCCACATCCAATTAGCCATATATACCAGGATCTTTCCAACATATTGTGCTAACCAAAGGGTAAAATGTAAAAAGGAAGGGTGAAGATCACCATGACTCTTTTGCAGTAAAGGAGATAAAAGTAAAAGATAGGCCCTTCGCAGAGGGAAGCAGAGGTTGTCATGCGCTTTTATGGTTGGATGCACAAAATCCTAATGTGAAAGAACATCACTTTATATTGCCACTAGTGATATGGACCTTTATTATGCAGTCTGTCGCTTTTATTACTTCCATATCACACGATGTATAAAGCTTATTTCCTCCACACCAATCAATCATACATATTTAGAGAGCAATATTTTTATTGCTTGCACCGATGACAACTTACTTGATGGATCTTACTCAATCCATGGGTAGGTATGGTGGACTCTCATGGCAAAACTGGTTTAAGGGTGTTTGGAAGCACAAGTAGTATCTCTACTTGGTGCAATGAATTTGGCTAGCATGAGGGAGAAGGGCAAGCTCAACATGTTGGAGGATCCAAGACGATATAATTTATCTCAGATGTAAGAAAACATAACCCATTATGTTGCCTTCCTTGTCCAATGTCAACTCATTAGCATGTCATATTTTAATGAGTGCTCACAATCATAAAAGATGTCCAAGATAGTATATTTATATGTGAAGACCTCTCTTTCTTTATTACTTCCTATTAATTGCAACGATGACCAAAACTATGTTTGTCAACCCTCAATAACTTTTATTCATCATACTCTTTCTATGTGAGCTCATTAGTCTCCATAAGACTCACATGATCTCTTTTTTTCTTTTTTTCTTTCTCTTTTCCTTTATTCACTTGGGATCATGGCAAAAATAATCAAGCCCTTGACTCAACACTAATCTTTATTATATAGCTCACAAACTTGATTACATAGAAGGATAATAAAGCAAAAATCACAACTAGATCATACTAAGAACTTTTATTCTACTAGATCAAGATATTACCAAAAGGATCGAACTAAGAAAAACGGTAAAGATAAAGGTGATGGTGATACGATATGGGGCACTCCCCCAAGCTTGGCAGTCGCCAAGTGGAGTGCCCATACCAGATACTCAATTCTTCTTTGTTGGAGGAGACGGTGGTGATGTTGTTGATGGTGTAGGCTTATCGTCCTTCTTCCAAGGCATAGGCTCACCATCATAGAAGGATGACAGAGTCTCCGGGATCCTCAAATCTGCAGCCAAACTCATCCTTTTGAATCTATATTCATACTCACAGTTTTGGTTTTGCAGGTCATATATTTGAGCTTGGAGGTGCTCAATTTTCTCATGAAGCTTGAAGATGGTCTCCCCGATGTTGTCGGCATCCATCTTGTGTTTGTTGGTGAACTCTGCGATCATCATGTAGTTGGAGTTGAGTCCACGCTCCACCATCCCCTGACACTTGAAAACTTGTTGCTCCATTGCCTCGAGCCTCGTCTCCACACTTCCGGTCCCCTTTGGTCCCTCGGCATCACGTATGTGCAGCAACCCATCACGCATCTCAATGGTTTGAGGGTGTCGCTGCACCTCCGCTAGGTAAGGGTTGATGACCTTCTCGAAGAACTTGCCCTTGGGTGCACTTGGAGACGTCATGATAATCTAGATCTGTCAGAAAAACAACTTGAAACAAAGACAAGAGATTTTTGCGTGATACGGGAGTCAAAACTCCCGGGATGTTATATAATGAATTTTTACCGACCAAAATACGTGTTCTGCAAGAAAACGGAGTCCGGAGAGCACACGAGGTGCCCACGAGGTAGGGGGCGCGCCCAGGGGGGTAGGGCGCGCCCACCACCCTCGTGGGGCCCTCGTGTCCTTTCCGGACTGCTGCTTATTTTTCTATTTTTCTAAATATTCCAAAAAGGAGAAATATTGCCTTAAAAACTGTTTTGGAGTCGGTTTACTTACCGTACCACATACCTATTCCTTTTAGGAGTCTGAAATGTTTCGGAAAGTGTCCTTTATGTACTCCTCCGGGGTTATGGTTTCAATAACATTGGTTTCAACATTTATGGGATTACCTAAGATATAATGTTTGACTCTTTGACCATTTACCACCTTCGAATTTGTGCCTTTGAAGTTGATTTTTATGGCACCGGAATGGTAGACCTCCTCGATAATGTAGGGACCTTCCCATTTAGAGAGAAGTTTTCCTGCAAAAAATCTTAAACGAGAGTTGTATAGCAATACATAATCACCTACATTAAACTCGCGCTTTTGTATTATTTTATCATGCCACCTTTTAACCTTTTCTTTAAACAACTTGGCATTTTCGTAGGCTTGGGTTCTCCATTCATCAAGTGAATTAATATCAAATAACCTCTTCTCACCGGCAAGTTTAAAATCATAATTTAGTTCTTTAATAGCCCAATAAGCCTTGTGTTCTAGCTCGAGAGGTAAGTGACATGCTTTTCCATAGACCATTTTATACGGAAACATACCCACCATTTTATACGGAAACATACCCATAGGATTTTTATATGCAGTTCTATAGGCCCATAATGCATCATCAAGTTTCTTGGACCAATTCTTTCTGGACCTATTAACAGTCTTTTGCAAAATTAATTTGAGTTCTCTATTACTCAATTCTACTTGACCACTAGACTGAGGGTGATAAGGGGATGCAATTCTATGATTAACATAATATTTATCAAGCATTTTACGGAAAGCACCATGAATAAAATGTGAACCACCATCAGTCATTAAATATCTAGGGACTCCAAACCTTGGAAAGATAACTTCTTTAAGCATTTTAATAGAAGTGTTATGATCAGCACTACTAGTTGGAATAGCTTCTACCCACTTAGTAACGTAATCAATAGCAACTAAAATATGTTTATAACCATTAGAGGAAGGAAAAGGTCCCATATAGTCAAAGCCCCAAACATCGAATGGTTCAATAACAAGTGAATCATTCATAGGCATTTCTTGGCGTCTACTAATATTACCAATTCTTTGACATTCATCACAAGATAAGACAAACTTATAGGCATCCTTGAAGAGAGTAGGCCAATAAAAACCAGATTGTATTACCTTATGTGTGGTTCTATCTCCAGCATGGTGCCCTCCATAAGCTTCGGAGTGACACTTGCGTAGGATCTGTTCCTGTTCATGCTCAGGTACATAACGTCTAATAACACCATCTACTCCTTCTTTATAAATATGTGGGTCATCCCAAAAGTAATGCCTCAAATCATAGAACTTTTTCTTTTGCTAGTATGTGAAACTAGGTGGTATAAACTTAGCAACAATGTAATTAGCATAATCAGCATACGATAGTGCAGTATGAGAAGCATTTATGACATTTAATTGCTCATCAGGAAAGCTATCATCAATAGGTAGTGGGTCGTCAAGGACATTTTCTAACCTAGACAAGTTGTCTGCAACGGGGTTCTCGGCTCCTTTTCTATCAACAATATGTAAATCAAATTCTTGAAGCAAGAGAACCCATCTAATAAGTCTAGGTTTAGCATTTTTCTTTTCCATAAGATATTTAATAGCAGCATGATCAGTCTGAATAGTTACTTTAGAATCAACAATATAGGGTCTAAACTTATCACAAGCAAATACAACTGCTAAGAATTCTTTTTCAGTAGTAGCATAATTTCTTTGAGCATTGTCTAGAGTTTTACTAGCATATTGAATAACATTTAGTTTCTTATCAAATCTTTGTCCTGGAACAGCACCTACAACATAATCACTAGCATCGCACATAATTTCAAAGGGTAAATTCCAATCAGGTGGCTGAACAATAGGTGCAGAGATCAATGCTTTCTTAAGTATTACAAATGCTTCTACACAATCACCATCAAAAACAAATGGTATATCTTTTTGTAATAAATTAGTCAGAGGCCGAGAAATTTTTGAGAAGTCCTTAATGAACCTCCTATAAAAACCGGCATGACCAAGGAAACTTCTTATACCTTTGATGTCCTTGGGACATGGCATCTTTTCAATAGCATCAACCTTGGCCTTATCAACTTCAATACCTCTTTCAGAAACTTTATGCCCCAAGACAATACCTTCATTAACCGTAAAGTGGCACTTTTCCTAATTCAAGACAAGATTAGTTTCTTCACATCTCTGCAAAACTTGATCAAAGTTGCTCAAAAAATCATCAAAAGAAGATCCATAGATGGAAAAGTCATCCATGAAAACCTCACAAATCTTTGGCAGACGATTTCCCCCTCCCGATGAGAGGAGCATTGGTGATGATGATGGCGATGATTTCCCCCTCCGGGAGGGAAGTTTCCCCGGCAGAACAGCCCAGCCAGAACCCTAGATGGGCTCCGCCAAGGTTCCACCTCGAGGCGGCGGAGTTTCGTCCGAGAAGATGGCTTATGATTTTTTTCCATCGAAAGAGTCCATATAGCAGAAGATGGTCACCAGAGGGCCACCAGGGGGCCCAAGAGGTAAGGGGGCGCGCCCAGGGGGTAGGGCACGCCCCCACCCTCGTGGGTAGGGTGTGGCCCCCTTGGTGAAGTTCTTGCGCTCAATGTTTTTTATTTATTTGGAAACATCATCCGTGAAGTTTCAGGACTTTTGGAGCTATGCAGAATAGGTCTCTAATATTTGCTCCTTTTCCAGCCAGAATTCCAGCTGCCGGCATTCTCCCTCTTTATGTAAACCTTGTAAAATAAGAGAGAATAGGCATAAGTATTGTGACATAATGTGTAATAACAGCCCATAATGCAATAAATATTGATATAAAAGCATGATGCAAAATGGACGTATCAAAATGCCATAATAGGTAGGTATGGTGGTTGTTTTGAGGAAGATATAAGGAGGTTTATGTGTGACAGAGTGTATCATATCATGGGGTTTGGATGCACCGGTGAAGTTTGCACCAACTCTCAAGGTGAGAAAGGGCAATGATGGAAGGGTCATCAAAAACCAAGCATTAGACGCATGCACCTAGGGGGATAAATTGGTAGGAAAAGACCATCGCTCGTCCCCGACCGCCACTCATAAGGAAGACAATCAAATAAAACCTCATATTTCAAATTTATTACACAACGGTCACCATACGTGCATGCTACGGGACTTGCAAACTTCAATGCTAGTATTTCTCAAATTCAAAACTACTCAACTCGAACACTCTAATATTACCACCTTTATATCTCAAAACAATTATCAAGTATCAAACTTCTCCTAGTACTCAATGCACTTTTTATGAAAGTTTTTATTATACCGATCTTGGATGCCTATCATATTAGGACTAAATTCATAACCAAAGCAAATTACCATGCTGTTCTAAGGGACTCTCAAAATAATATAAGTGAAGCATGAGGGATCAATAATTTCTATAAAATACAACCACCACCGCGCTCTAAAAGATATAAGCGAAGCACTAGAGCAAAATTATCTAGCTCAAAAGGTATAAGTGAAGCACATAGAGTATTCTAATAAATTCCGATTCATGTGTGTCTCTCCCAAAAGGTGTGTAAAGCAAGGATGATTGTGGTAAACTAAAAAGCAAAGACTCAAATCATAAAATACGCTACAATCAAAACACATATCATGTGGTGAGTAAAAATATAGCTCCAAGTACAAAAAGTAACCGATGGACGAAGACGAAAGAGGGGATGCCTTCCGGGGCATCCCCAAGCTTAGGCTTTTGGTTGTCCTTGGATTTTACCTTGGGGTGCCTTGGGCATCCCAAGCTTAGGTTCTTGCCTCTCCTTGTTCCATAATCCATCAAATCTTTAACCAAAACTTGAAAACTTCACAACACAAAACTTAAAAGAAAATCTCGTGAGTTCTGTTAGTAAAAGAAAACAAACCACCACTTGAAGGTACTGTAATTAACTCATTCTTTATTTATATTGTGTTAAACCTACTGTATTCCAACTTTTCTATGGTTCATAAACTCTATTACAAGCCATAGATTCATCGAAATAAACAAACAACACATGAAAAACAGAATCTGTCAAAAACAGAATAGTCTGTAATAATCTGTAGGTTTCGAATACTTATGGAACCCCAAAAATTATAAAATAAATTGCTGGACGTGAGAAAATTATCTATTAATCATCTGCAAAAAGAATTAACTAAATATCACTCTCCAGTAAAAAAATGGCAGCAAATCTCGTGAGCACTAAAGTTTCTGTTTTTTACAGCAAGATCGCAAAGACTTTCCCCAAGTCTTCCCAAAGGTTCTACTTGGAACAAACACTAATTAAATTTATAAAACCACATCTAAACATAGGCTAGATGTATTATATATTACTAAAAATAACCAAAAATAAAAGAATAAAAATAAAGTTGGGTTGCCTCCCAACAAGCGCTATCGTTTAACGCCCCTAGCTAGGCATAGAAGCAAGGATAGATCTAGGTATTATCATCTTTGGTTTTAATTTTCTTAGCAGAATCATGCTCGAATCCGGGAGGTTTCTAACGCTTCCCTTCATATTTGGAAATTTTTAGATCTAAAGAATCCAACCGCTTATTGTAAAGGGTAATTAACATATTCATGCGGTGAAGATTTCCGCTGTCACTCTTGAGAGGTTCAAGAGATTTTTGTAAGATTTTCGTTACTTCGCAAATCTTCTCAAAAACTTGTGTCTCTTCCTGGGTATTATGTGACCCCTTTGGTGGAGCTAGTGTTCCCATTATTCCCTCTAAGATTTCATGAGCAATACCAGGATCCGTTTCAATAAAATTTCCTTTGGCAACGCAATCCAAGAGTTGTCTATGGGACATATTTAGTCCAACATAAAAATTGCAAAGTAAAATTCTAAAATTCACCTCTAAGGTGCAATTATGATAAGATTCCATCATCCTAAACCAAGCATCTTTTAAATTTTCTCCTTGTCTTTGCTTGAAGTGAAGAACTTCAAACTCGGGGGACAAAGGGACAGATAAAGGACTAGCCATAACGACAAAGCAAGCAACCCAACACACAAGCAAACAAGAAACGTGCAAAGAGAGGTGAACTGGAAAAGAGAAAGGGGAACGGAAAAATATGGTGAATAAAATGGCATGGGTGAAGTGTGGAAGAGGAAAACGAGAGGCAAATGGCAAATAATGTAATGCGAGAGATAAGAGTTTGTGATGGGTACTTGGTATGTCTTGACTTGTGCGTACACTCCCCGGCAATGGCGCCAGAAATCCTTCTTGCTACCTCTTGAGCACTGCATTGGTTTTCCTTTGAAGAGGAAAGGGTGATGCAGCAAAGTAGCGTAAGTATTTCCCTCGGTTTTTGAGAACCAAGGTATCAATCCAGTAGGAGGCCACGCACGAGTCCCTCGCACCTACACAAACAATTAAATCCTCGCAACCAACGCGATAAGGGGTTGTCAATCCCTACACAGTCACTTACGAGAGTGAGATCTCATAGATATGATAAGATAATAGTTTTGGTATTTTTATGATAAAGATTAAGATTAAAGATTGCGAAATAAAAGGTAATAGAAATAGCTTGTTGACGGAAGATTAATATGATGGAGAATAGACCCGGGGGGCATAGGTTTCACTAGTGGCTTCTCTCAAGATAGCATAAGTATTACAGTGGGTGAACAAATTACTGTCGAGCAATTTATAGAAAAGCGAATAATTATGAGAATATCTAGGCATGATCATGTATATAGGCATCACGTCCGTGACAAGTAGACCGATTGCTGCCTGCATCTACTACTATTACTCCACACATCGACCGCTATCCAGCATGCATCTAGAGTATTAAGTTCATAAGAACAGAGTAACACATTAGGTAAGATGACATGATGTAGAGGGATAAACTCAAGCAATATGATATAAACCCCATCTTTTTATCCTCGATGGCAACAATACAATACGTGTCGTTTCCCTTTCTGTCACTGGGATCGAGCACCGCAAGATTGAACCCAAAGCTAAGCACTTCTCCCATTGCAAAATAGATCAATCTAGTAGGCCAAACCAAACTGATAATTCGAAGAGACTTACAAAGATAACCAATCATACATAAAAGATTTTAGAGAAGAATCAAATATTGTTCATAGATACACTTTATCATAAACCCGCAATTCATGGGATCTCGACAAACACACTGCAAAAAGAGTTACATCGAATAGATCTCCAAGAATATCGAGGAGAACTTTGTATTGAGATTCAAAGAGAGAGAAGAAACCATCTAGCTAATAACTATGGACTCGAAGGTCTGAAGTAAACTACTCACACATCACCGGAGAGGCCATGGAGTTGATGTAGAGGTCCTCCGTGATCGTTGCCCCCTCCGGCGGAGCTCTGGAAAAGGCCCCAAGATGGGATCTCTTGGGCACAGAAGGTTGCGGTGGTGGAAATAGGGTTTCGTGGTGCTCCTGGATGTTTTCAGGGTATATGAGTATATATAGGAGGAAGAAGTAGGTCGGTTGAGCCACGAGGGGGGAGGGCGCGCCCAGGGGGTAGCCGCACCACCCTGCCTCGTGGACTCCTCGTTTGTTTCTTGACGTCCACTCCAAGTCCTTTGGATCACGTTTTTTCCAAAAATCATGTTCCCGAAGGTTTCATTCCGTTTGGATTCCGTTTGATATTCCTTTTCTACGAAACACTGAAATAGGCAAAAAAACAGCAATTTGCACTGGGCCTTGGGTTAATAGGTTAGTCCCAAAATTAATATAAAAGTGTAAAATAATGCCCATTAACATCCAAAGCAGATAATATAATAGCATGGAACAATCAAAAATTATAGATACGTTGGAGACGTATCAATGCATTATGGAACGACTAAAGAGACTTGCCGGTAAGGAGATTGAACTAGGTATGATGATACCGACGATTGAATCTAACATACCGATTACAAAGGGAACAACCTATGTTGTTATGCAGTTTGACCGATAAAGATCTTTATAGAATATGTAGCAGCCAATATGCGCATCCAGGTTCCGCTATTGGTTATTGACCGGAGATATGTCTCGGTCATGTCTACATAGTTCTCGAACCCGTAGGGTCCGCACGCTTAACGTTCGATTTTGATTTTTATTATGAGTTATGTGATTTGATGATCAAAGTTTGTTCAAAGTCCCATATGAGATCATGTACATGACGAGGAGTCTCAAAATGGTCGAGACGTAAAGATCGATATATTGGAAGGCTATATTCGTACATCAAAAAGGTTCTGAGTGGTTCAGGTATTTTTCGGAGTACCGGAGAGTTACGGGAATTTGCCGGGGGAAGTATTGGGTCTTCATAAACCTTAGTGGAAAGGAGAGAAGGGCCACAAGGGGAGGCCACACCCCCCTGTTACCTCTTGAGCACTTGCGTTAGTTTTCCCTTGAAGAGGAAAGGGTGATGCAGCAAAGTTGCGTAAGTATTTCCCTCAGTTTTTGACAACCAACGTATCAATCCAGTAGGAGGCCACGCACGAGTCCCTCGCACCTACACAAACAATTAAATCCTTGCAACAAACGCGATAAGGGGTTGTCAATCCCTACACGGTCACTTACGAGAGTGAGATCTGATAGATATGATAAGATAATATTTTTGGTATTTTTATGATAAATATGCAAAGTAAAATAAAAGGCAAATGAAATAAATAAGTATTGGAAGATTAATATGATAGAAGATAGACCCGGGGGGCATAGGTTTCACTACTGGCTTCTCTCGAGAGCATAAGTATTCACGGTGCGTAGACAAATTACTGTTGAGCAATTGACAGAATTGAGCATAGTTATGAGAATATCTAGGTATGATCATGTATATAGGCATCACGTCCGAGACAAGTAGACCGACTCCTGCCTGCATCTACTACTATTACTCCACACATCGACCGCTATCCAGCATGCATCTAGAGTATTAAGTTCAAGAGAACAGAGTAACGCTTTAAGCAAGATGACATGATGTAGAGGGATAAACTCATGCAATATGATGAAAACCCCATCTTGTTATCCTCGATGGCAACAATACAATACGTGCCTTGCTGCCCCTACTGTCACTGGGAAAGGACACCGCAAGATTGAACCCAAAGCTAAGCACTTCTCCCATTGCAAGAAAGATCAATCTAGTAGGCCAAACCAAACTGATAATTCGAAGAGACTTGCAAAGATAACCAATCATACATAAAAGAATTCAGAGAAGATTCAAATATTGTTCATAGATAAACTTGATCATAAACCCACAATTCATCGGTCTCAACAAACACACCGCAAAAGAAGATTACATCGAATAGATCTCCACAAGAGAGGGGGGACTTTGTATTGAGATCCAAAAAAGAGAGAAGAAGCCATGTATCTAATAACTATGGACCCGTAGGTCTGAGGTAAACTACTCACACTTCATCGGAGAGGCTATGATGTTGATGTAGAAGCCCTCCGTGATCGATGCCTCCTATATATACCTACAAGCGCCAAGATGGGATCTCGTGGATACAGAAAGTTACGGCGGTGGAATTAGGGTTTTGGCTCTGTATCTGGTAGTTTGGGGGTACGTAGGTATATATAGGAGGAAGGAGTACGTCCGTGGAGCAACAGGGGGCCCACGAGGGTGGAGGGTGTGCCTGGGGGGGTAGGCGCGCCCCCCTACCTCGTGGCCTCATGATTGATTTCTTGACGTAGGGCCCAAGTCCTCTGGATCATGTTCGTTCCGAAAATCACATTCCCGAAGGTTTCATTCCATTTGGACTCCGTTTGATATTCCTTTTCTTCGAAACCCTAAAATAGGAAAAAAAACAACAATTCTGGGCTGGGCCTCCGGTTAGTAGGTTAGTCCCAAAAATAATATAAAAGTGTATAATAAAGCCCAATAATGTCCAAAACAGAATATAATATAGCATGGAATAATCAAAAATTATAGATACGTTGGAGACGTATCACCCCCCCCCATGGGCTGGTCCGCATTGGACTAGAGAGGGGGCGGCGCCCCCTCTTTCCTTCTCCCTCTCCTCTCCTTCCTCCTTCTCCTACTTGGACTAGGAAAGGGGGGAACCTACTCCTACTAGGAGTAGGAATCTCCCCTTTGGGTGCTGCCCTTGTGGCCGGCCCTCCTACTCATCCCCTCCTTTATATACAGGGGAGGGGGCACCCCATAGACACACAAGTTGATCTTTAGCCGTGTGCGGTGCCCCCCTCCACAGTTTTCCACCTCGGTCATATTGTCGTAGTGCTTAGGCGAAGCCCTGCGTCGGTAACTTCATCATCACCATCACCAAGCCATCGTGCTAACGAAACTCTCCCTCGGCCTCAGCTGGATCTAGAGTTCGAGGGACGTCGCCGAGCTGAACGTGTGCAGATCGCGGAGGTGCCGTGCGTTCGGTACTTGATCAGTTGGATCGCGAAGACGTTCGACTACATCAACTGCGTTACTAAATGCTTCCACTTTCGGTCTATGAGGGTATGTAGACACACTCTCTCTCCTCTCGTTGCTATGCATCTCCTAGAAAGATTGTGCGTGATTGTATGAAATTTTTGAAATACTGCGTTCCCTGACAGTGGCATCCGAGCCAGGTCTATGCGTAGATGTTATATGCATGAGTAGAACACAAAGAGTTGTGGGCGATAATAGTCATACTGCTTACCAGCATGTCATACTTTGATTCGGCGGTATTGTTGGATGAAGCGGCCCAGACCGACATTACATGTACGCTTACACGAGACTGGTTCTACCGACGTGCTTCGCACATAGGTGGCTAGTGGGTATTTGTTTCTCCAACTTTATTTGAATCGAGTTTGACTACGCCCGGTCCTTGTTGAAGGTTAAAACAGCACGTTTGACGAAAAATCGTTGTGGTTTTGATGCGTAGGTAAGAACAGTTCTTGCTAGAAGCCCGTAGCAGCCACGTAAAACATGCAACAACAAAGTAGAGGACGTCTAACTTGTTTTTAAAGGGCATGTTGTGATGTGATATGGTCAAGACGTGATGAGATATACATTTTTGTATGATATGATCATGTTTTGTTAAAGTTACCGGCAACAGGCAGGAGCCTTATGGTTGTCTCTTTAATGCATAAGATGCAAGCACCATATAATTGCTTTAATTTATCACTATGTGATGGCAATAGTTGCAAAAGCAATAGTTGGTGAGACAACCATGTGACGACACGTTGATAAAGATCAAGATGATGGAGATCATGGTGTCATGCTGGTGATGATGGAGATCATGACGATACTTTGCAGATGGAGATCAAAGGCACAAGATGATGATGGCCATATCATGTCACATATTTTTATTGCATGTGATGTTTATCTTTTATGCATCGTATTTTTGCTTAGTACGACGGTAGCATTATGAGATGATCCCTTACTAAAATTTCAAGGTATAAGTGTTCTCCCTGAGTATGCACCGTTGCAACAGTTCTTCGTGCTGAGACACCACGTGATGATCAGGTGTGATAAGCTCTATGTTCACATACAACGGGTGCAAGCCAGTTTTGCACAAGCAGAATATGCAGGTTAAACTCGACGAGCCTAGCATATGCAAATATGGCCTCGGAACACTGGGACCGAAAGGTCGAGCATGAATCATATAGTAGATATGATCAACATAGTGATGTTCACCATTGAAAACTTCTCCATCTCACGTGATGATCGAACATGGTTTAGTTGATATGGATCACGTGATCATTTGGATGACTAGAGGGATGTCTATCTAAGTGGGAGTTCTTAAGTAATATGATTAATTGAACTTAAATTATCATGAACTTAGTCCTGATAGTATTTCCATATCTATGTTCTAGAGCAATTGCTCGTGTATAGCTTCCCCGTTTTATTTATGATATGTTCCTAGAGAAAACTATGTTGAAAGATGTTAGTAGCAATGATGCGGACTAGCTCCGTGATCTAAGGATTATCCTCATTGCTGCACAAAAGAATTATGTCCTTGATGCACCACTAGGTGACGCACCTATTGCAGGAGCATAGGCAGACGTTATGAACGTTTGGCAAGCTCGGTATGATGACTACTTGATAGTTTAGTGTGCCATGCTTTACGGCTTAGAACCGGGACTTCAAAAATTGTAGCGACCCGACCTCAAATGGTCAAGCCTCTGTGTATCTGTGCCATCCCTGGATCGGTATGCTGGCACACACAGTACATCAACATATATATCAAAGTGCAATCACATGTATAAATAACGTAAAACTAATATATACCTCATAAGTCCCAACGGAAACAAACAATCGGGTGTGGAGTCCCATCAATGCCATCAACAGGTTGAGTGTAGACCGTAACCCTGTACCGTACTCTTACTCGTCAGAAGGAACATATCTGCAACATGATACGTTGCCGTGTAGGTCAGTACATTGAATGTACCGGCAAGATCACAATAAGAGAAAAACAAATGATAAACTATGCTATATGCAATATGGCTTTGTGGCTCTGTATCTGAGTTTTGTTTGCATAAAAGTTGGTTTTATTTTCCCTACATTAAAGGAATTAACCGGAGTCTGTACTACGGAGTTTTCTATCATGACATGGTTCCGCCAACTGATGTCTCATAGCCCAAATCACCATAAGTTTCCCACAATTAAGTTATCAGTCTGGTGTTGAGAGTTCCGAGATAGATCTAAGTCCAGAGGCTCAAATTGTCCATAACCGGGGACACGGCTAATCGATTAGGTTTTAACCCTCTGCAGAGGTTTGTACACTTTACCCGCAAGATTCGATCCCTCTCTTTACATTCTCGCACTTCAGGGTGTTTGAGAACAAGATGACCGAAACATGGTCAAGAGTTCCTCTGACCACTGTCCGGTGCTCATCCAATCCTACAGTAGTTCTACATCTTCTAGCACCGTCCCAGCCAGAGTCACAACTAAGGTCAACCAAGCCAGAGCCCATAGTGACTTGCGGTTGCACAGGTAAGCTTCCGGGCTTGAAGTATTCTTCCGCCTCTTTGATTCTGGGTGAAGCTTTCTGCAAGATGTCATGGCGCTTCTCCATGCATCCCGGCCAACCACCGGTTTCTCCAGGGTGCCCGTCAACCGTCCTTCACCCAGTAGTGTGTATTGAATTCTTGTCTCGAGTCTCAAAATCTTGAGGAGTCCTGAAGACGCAGTCCTTGCCGGTGCCATCATGAAGTTGTAGCCATTGACGTAGAGTCCTCCTTCTTCACACCACTCTCATGCACTCATACCAAACCTCGTCTACTATAGCGTAGCATTAAAACTATGTAACATCCCGGGTTTGGTAACATGGGGATGGGTTTCTACCTCATGCATTCTACTCAACTACAAGATTTAATAACACTACTGGAGGGATTGTTGAAAGGTGCTACTACAAAAAATAAACATAGGTATGGAGAACATGGTCAAAGTGAACTTGCCTGGTAAGTTGATGAAGATAACAACGCTCTTGAAAATAATGACTTGTAGAACTATTCGTCACTCCGTTGGAATCTATATAATCAAACATAGTATTCACATAAGCAATCAATTCTAGCAATCAATACTATCATTCAAAAGAACACTCAACTAAATAAAATAAATAAATAAAACAATAATGAAATCAAAGAAGACCAAAATAAATATCCAAAGAAAGCTTTAAAGAAAACTAGGGAAAAACCAACTCACACAATAACAATCAATACTTTCTTATTAAAACTAAATTACTCTAATAACTTTTATACATCATAAAAAATATAATTCTAATAAAACAACAACAAAATAATTTACTAAAGCATTTACTAGCAAAAAGAACTAGTATGAAAACTATTGTAACTGACTAGTTAACACCAGAACAACTATAACAACTAGCAAAACACCAAGACAAAAGTAAAAAATACTAAAATAATTATCAAACTAATTTACTCCTAAATAACAGAATCAATGACAACATATAATGAAGTGGCAAAAAGAGTTACTTTTGAAACTAATGAAACTACTTTTATCAACTATCACTATGAACTAAACAAATAAATACTAAAATAGTAGCTAAACACTAATAAATAACTACAAAAATTTATCTACTTCAATCTAACATAAACATATGACAACATGTAAAAATTTACAAAAAGAATTAACTAAAAATAATTAAAAACACTAATTATATGACTAAAACAACTACATAAGCAAAACAGTACTGTTTTCACAACAAACCTAATATAAAATAAACTAAAAATAAGCCACTATATGCTACTGGATAGACAAAATAATAACAAAATAGTAGCAAAAAGAATCAATCAAAAATCTGTTCTAGAATTCAAACTAGAGCCAAAATAGTGTTTGAAGCATATTTGAAATAATTCGAATTTAGACTACTCAAATTTCAAAACTAAGTACGCAAACAGAAACTTCAACAAATTTGTGACACAGTGAAAAAAGAATCAATCAATTTGGATCTAAAACATAAAAGTTATAAGCAATATAAAATCAGAAATATTCAGTTTTTTTAAAAACAGAAACGAAAATAACAAAAAAAACTAACGGGCGCTAGAGGGGTGTGCGAGCTGAAACTAAACAGCGCTCGGGTAGAAAATAACCAAAAAGCGTACGGGCTAAAAGAGAAAGACCGATCGGCTAAACCGACTATACCTGATCTGATCTAAACCGAATAAAAACTGGAACTAAACCGATCTATAAACAGAAAAACCAAACCGTTCGTTAGATCTAATCTGGCGCGTCAATAACTGATCAGACGGTGAAGGGGAAGTGGAGAGCTCACCGCGGGGAAGGTCGACGGCGAGCAGCTCGGATGTCGTCGGTGGCGGCGCTCCGATCATCGGCGGGCTCCGGCGAGGGTACGGGCGGACGCGACGTTCGACGGCGAGTCCAGCGGTGGTCAAGATGGTGCCGTAGGTGGACGGAGGAGGTCGGCGGCGAGGTCGAGGCGGCGGTGGCGTTCGGGCGTCGGCGGTGGCGCCGCTCCGGTGGGTTTCGGGCTCGCGCAAGCGCACGGTGAGGTGCGGATGAGCGAGGGGAGTGCGGAGGTGGTCTCGGGAGGCAGCGAGGGGGTTGGAGTAGCTCGGTGGGGCGGCAATGGCGTGGCGGGGGCGCTCGGCTCCGGCGAGCAATTGAGAAGGAGGTGGGGGTTCTCGGAAGGGGCTTTGGGGCGGAATCGGTCGAGGAAGAGGAGTATATATAGGGGGAGGGTGCTTGGAGGAGGGGGCAGATCAAGGAGAGGATCCCGAGGAATCCGGGATACGGCGGCGGTTGGGTGAGGTCGGGCGTGGCCGTGGCTTGGCGTGAGGAGGAAGAAGACGGCGGGGTCCACCGGTCAGTGAGAGAGAGAGGGAAGAGGGAGCGGGCGACCGGGAGGTAACGGCTTCGGCCAGTGCGGGGCTGGCTGGGCCGAAAAGCCAGGTGGGCCGGGTAGAGAGGTAGGGGTCCGCTAGGCTTCCGCCCTTTTTCTATTTATTTTTAAACACAGACAAGAAAAAAACAAATCACAAATACATAAAAATATTATATAGGCATATAATATATCAAAATGTTCAGAAAAAGAAATCATAAAAGATGAACATATTTTCATCTACAAATAAAATTCAAAAAAAAAACCAAACAGTGCTACTCTTGCCTTAAAACCCAACAAAATCATTTTTTAAAATACCAAAATTATTTCAAATTTATTTTCTCCTAATTTTCCATTGAAGGGAATCATTTTACCCTTATTTCCATTTATTTAATTTGAGGAGAAAAATAATTTGATTAAAATTCAAATAACTCCTAAATGGTTTTGAATTTGAATTTCAAACCACTTCGAACTCTATTTCCTATAATTTGAAGAAGTCATTTTATCTTCTCTCATGAAAATCATTGAGTTGCATAAATCTTTTGAATTTGAAATATGTCCAAAAGGAATTCAAATCTTTTCAAAACCCTTTTCATTTTAAATGGAAGAAGTCATATTTTCTTCACTCTAGGGTTTTGTGGTGAAATAAAATTTGAATGCATTGAGATCAAAAATGCAAGTGAAAGTCTGGGAAAATTCATTTCATTCCCTCTCATTCAACTTTCAAAAAGTTTCAAATTTCACTCAGTTTCACAAAATCAATCACTCTCAATCAAACAAATAATCAAAGTTATTTACTTAATATAACATTCCAAAATTTAGAATTTTGGGATGTTACAAACCTATCACACTTAAAATGAATCTCGTCCTCGAGATTCGAAGAGGCTGGCAAGAAAAGGTTAGGGTTTGGGGTTCTTCCAACAAATCCATTGTCCGGAGAGGTCTGGGGTGCTACCACACTTAAAAGCAGGGTTATGTTTCTGATAGAAACTTATGTACTCCTTCCTTTGGGTTGATGGTGTCGGTCTTCTCATATTCCCTGGAATAACTCTTTCACTGGTGCTCTCCCAGTAGGGCATGACCTTTTTCTCACAATCTTGTGTCCTCTTAATCCTAGTGAGGTTCTTCCGAAGAGGGGGTCTTCGTATATGACATGTCTCTCGTCAATACTAAGAAACTATCGGAACCTCCTAGTGGTCAACAATTTATGGCTTCTCCTGCAGGAAAAATGGCCGGGGTTGAATCTCACCGTATGTCCTACGATTGGCATCGGTTGCCTGTAAAGGGTTCCATCGTCCTACCATTCTATGGTTTTATGGCTTGACGTGTCGACACTCTTCTAAGGTTTTCAAGGCTCTATGATTTTCCATCAACATATGATAGTTCATGATAGAAGTCTTCGGTATGGGGGCCAATCCATCCCGTAATTGAACCATTACTACATATGCAGACCTCAAATCACGTATTCTAACACTTGGTCATGCTCACAAGCATTGCAGAATTCTCTTGTCGATGAACTGAGTTCGAATAAATCCATTGTTTCTGCAAGCTGAACAAGACATCTAACGTTTCTTCACAACTCTCGGGTTCTCGCATCCTCCTAAAAATGTCGGTTGATTAACTCAGAGTTTTCTTCCAAAATATCTTCCCTCAGCAACAGTGTGCTTGCTTCTTATTAACTCCTGGGCATTTGGGTTATGGCCCACTTCAACTCTTGTACAATTTTAACTCATCTATTCGAGGATTATCTTTCCATATTCCAACATTACATCTCCTTTAAATCCAGTAGTACTTCTTGTCTCATACCCTTATGGTGACGATCATACAAAACTCCAACTTATTTGGTCCAGCTCCCTTCTCTGGACCGTCATGAATAACACATTTCTTTCTTCATTGATCCTGTGGCTTTACGGAGTACTACCACACTTAAAATGAAATGCACTAGTTTATCCATAAATCATATTATTTTCATATCAAATCTTTTATTACATCCTTAACCATTTTTCGTAAAGCCCAATTCCAAAAAGTACTTTATTACAAATGCTGACACCCACATGGTTTGGTATGGTCAGGCATTACTTCCAACTTTATTCATTTTTCCTCCTTGAGGATTCTTCAGTCCCACTGGAATTGTGCGACATGCACCTTGAAATCTTCAATCTTCTGTTTCATCGTGGTGGCCATGAGCTTCATCTCCATCATCTCTGCATGCACTTCTCTTAGATATTCCTGAGTATAACGGAGTCTTGCTTCAAGTATTTCTCTGATCTAGCGTATGGCTTCCATGGCTGCTTCACGAACAGCGTCGAAGAAAGTTGCTTGTGGTACATGTGAGATGAAAAAGTACTGCCCCATCGTCCTTGGGAAAGCTCCTTTCATACTGTGGAGGTGTACCTCCACATACCAAAGTTCCACTCCCTTTTGCATGAAGGGGTAGCCTTTGTAGACTGCATCTCCTTCAAGGTGAATATGCTTCATCATGTCCTTCAGGATCTTCGGGTAATCATGATCACTTGTCAGGGTCATGATCGTTTCCGGGCCCTTAAGGAAAGACTCATAAAGGCTCGTCATCTGCAGTTGTAAAACAAAAATGGTGCTCATAATAAGGTACATATCTCCTTGGGTACACATTCATATCATCCAAACAAACTTCAAACTCAATTTCCAACATCCAGTTTATGCATCACAACTCATTTTCTTCCATTTTCACCCAGAATATTAATTTCCAAGATAAAACATAACAACTCCTTAAAGCCTTTCGGCATATGACATATCAACTTTATTGAGTCATGAATTATTACAATCTCTGAGTAATCTATTACATAACTCAACCCCGCATTCTCATGGAAAAGTGTTTTCCATACTACCCTTGTTACTGATATCAACATCTCCACTACTCAGCTCCAGCATTCTCATGATTTGAACAATCCCTAGCAAAATGTCCTGCTTCCTTGAAACGGAAACAAATAACTTCCGACATGTCTCGAGGCTTCTTGGTGATGGTGCCTGCTCCTTGAGTTCCTTGCTTCCTTTCGAGACAATCATTGGCATAATGCCCGACGTCCTTGCATTCAAAACAGGTAATATGAATCTTGTCCCTCTTTGCAGAAATTGGGTTGTTCTGAGGGTGGCTTTGTTTTCTCTTCCTGGTTTTCTTCGTTCTGATCAAACGTTCTATTCCCTGTGGATCAAACTCCACTGCTTTTGTCGGGAAGTATCCCAGATACTCTTCTTTCCTTGGTGCAATACTATGAAAAATGTCCTTCTTCTCCACATGAATAACAGACATTGGAGTAAAATCTGTTGAGGCTTTCTCCATTAGGGTCTTCAACACTTTCCTTAATCACAGGTTCTTTCATAACTTCTTGGAGGGCTTCTTTCATTCCTTCTTCCTGCTTCTGAATAGTTTGTTGCACCGTGGGGTAAATGTGACACTGAGCTGGGTAGTGGGTGGTTCCTTCACACAAGAAACAAGTCAACTGACTAGTTGGGCATTCCTCAGCTGGCTGTTTCTCCTCACAATGAGGGCATTCATCCTTGTGTTCCTCCTGGGTGTGTCCTATTTCTCCGCAAATCTTGCAGGCACAAAGTTTATTTCTTGGGGTATCATGGTGCTTCCGGATAAGACGGGATCTTGTCAAAGTCTTCTTGAATTATTCCCAAGTCCTTGCTCCATTCCATCCCTGTATAGCTTGATGCATCTGCCACCATGTTGCAGCACTTCCTTCAAAGTACTGAAGAGCGTACGATACTTCATTCTTCGTTGAAACCAAATTGCTCCCGAAGTGATTCTCCATGTTCTGAATCCATAGCTCTGCCTCCGGCTGGGTTTTCGGTCCAGAGAATACCAGTCCAACTTCATTCATCATCTACTGGGTCCAAGGGTTTTAGAGTGAGATAAGAGAGAGGTAGGGAGGGATACACATAATACAAACGGTAGTTTTAAAGAAACGAGTTTTATTTTGTGGCTGTCGGAAAAACATCAAACAAATGATAGCTCACAAATCGTCGTATCTAACGTAAGTGTATAACAGTGGTTTTGTCCTCTAATGGTCAAATAATTCTTCTGATTCTTCATGTTGTCGGAATCTTCAACTGGTGTAGCTTCAACTCTTCTAATGCATGGTCAAATCCTGTTTACTCTGAAATGGTCATCGATTGTCCGACATCTTGTCCCTCTTGGAGCGGCTTCAGTTGATCCTCCGTGTGGTCAAAACGGAAAGGGGTATATTCTAACTATTTGAGGTAAGAGAGTATATTTGATAAAATCAGAAAAGATGAGAAGTAATGGATTCTTTTGAAAATAAAGTTTTAGAGATTTCTTGTCCTAGGAGCTTTCTGATTTCTAGGGTCACGTCCTACAGTCAACATGTGCTCTGATACCATATCTGTAGCGACCCGACCTCAGGCAGTCAAGCCTCTGTGTATCTGTGCCATCCCTGGATCGGTATGCTGGCACACACAGTACATCAATGTATATATCAAAGTGCAATCACATGTATAAATAACGTAAAATTGATATATACCTCATAAGTCCAGCAGAAACAAACAATCGGGTGTGGAGTCCCATCAACGCCATTGGCAGGTTGAGTGTAGACCGTAACCCTGTACTGTACTCTTACTCATCGGAAGGAACATATATGCAATATGAGACGTTGCAGCCGTGTAGGTCAGTACATTGAATGTACCGGCAAGATCACAATAAGAGAAAAACAAATGATAAACTATACTATATGCAATATGGCTTTGTGGCTCTGTATCTGAGTTTTGTTTGCATAAAAGCTGGTTTTATTTTCCCTACATCAAAGGAATTAACCGGAGTCTGTACTACGGAGTTGTCTATCATGACAAGGTTCCGCCAACCGATGTCTCATAGCCCAAATCATCATAAGTTGCCCACAATTAAGTTATCAGTACGGTGTTGAGAGTTCCGAGATAGAACCAAGTCCAGAGGCTCAAATAGTCCGTAACAGGGGACACGGCTAATCGATTAGGTTTTAACCCTCCGAAGAGGTATCTACACTTTACCCGCAAGATTCGATCCCTCTCTTTACATTCTCGCACTTCAGGGTGTTTGAGAACAAGATGAACGAAAGATGGTCTTCCGAAGAGTTCCTCTGACCACTGTCCGATGCTCATCCAATCCTACAGTAGTTCTACATCTTCTAGCACCGTCCCAGCCAGAGTCACAACTAAGGTCAACCAAGCCAGAGCCCATAGTGACTTGCGCTTGCACAGGTAAGCTTCCGGGCTTGAAGTATTCTTTCATCTCTTTGAATCTGGGTGAAGCTTTCCGCAAGATGTCATGGTGCTTCTCCATGCATCCCGGCCAACCACTGGTTTCTCCAGGGTGCCCGTCAACCGTCCTTCACCCAGTAGTGTGTATTGAATTCTTGTCTCGAGTCTCAAAATCTTGAGGAGTCCTGAAGACACAGTCCTTGCCAGTGCCATAATGAAGTTGTCGCCATTGACGTAGAGTCCTCCTTCTTCACACCACTCTCATGCACTCATACCAAACCTCGTCTACTATAGCGTAGCATTAAAACTATGTAACGTCTCGGGTTTGGTAACAGGGGGATGGGTTTCTACCTCATGCATTCTACTCAACTACAAGATTCAATAACACTACTGGAGGGATTGTTGAAAGGTGCTACTACAAAAAAAACATAGGTATGGAGAACATGGTCAAAGTGAACTTGCCTGGTAAGTTGATGAAGATAACAACGCTCTCGAAAATAATGACTTGTAGAACTATTCGTCACTCCGTTGGAATCTATATAATCAAACGTAGTATTCACATAAGCAATCAATTCTAGCAATCAATACTATCATTCAAAAGAACACTCAACTAAATAAAATAAATAAAGGAAACAATAATGAAATCAAAGAAGACCAAAATAAATATCCAAAGAAAACTTTAAAGAAAACTAGGGAAAAACCAACTCACACAATAACAATCAATACTTTCTTATTAAAACTAAATTACTCTAATAACTTTTATACATCATAGAAAAATATAATTCTAATAAAACAACAACAAAATAATTTACTAAAGCATTTACTAGCAAAAAGAACTAGTATGAAAACTATTGTAACTGACTAGTTAACACTAGAACAACTATAACAACTAGCAAAACACCAAGACAAAAGTAAACAATACTAAAATAATTATCAAACTAATTTACTCCTAAATAACAAAATCAATGACAACATATAATGAAGTGGCAAAAAGAGTTACTTTCGAAACTAATGAAACTACTTTTATCAACTATCACTATGAACTAAACAAACAAATACTAAAATAGGAGCTAAACACTAATAAATAACTACAAAATTTAATCTACTGCAGTCTAACATAAACATATGACAACATGTAAAAATTTACAAAAAGAATTACCTTAAAATAATTAAAAACACTAATTATATGACTAAAACAACTACATAAGCAGAATAGTACTATTTTCACAATAAACCTAATTTAAAATAAACTAAAAATAAACCACTATATGCTACTGGATAGACAAAACAATAACAAAACAGTAGCAAAAAGAATCGATTAAAAATCTATTATAGAATTCAAACTAGAGCCAAAATAGTGTTTGAAGCATATTTGAAATAATTCAAATTTAGACTACTCAAATTTGAAAACTAAGTATGCAAACAGAAACTTCAACAAATTTGTGACACAGTGAAAAAAGAATCAATCAATTTGGATCTAAAACATAAAAGTTATAAGCAATATAAAATCAAAACTATTCTATTTTTTTAAACAGAAACGAAAAAAACAAAAAAAAACTAACGGGCGCTACAGGGGTGTGCGAGCTCAAACTAAACAGCGCTCGGGCGGAAAATAACCGAAAAGCATATGGGCTAAAAGAGAAAGACCGATCGGCTAAACCGACTATACCTGAACCGATCTAAACCGAATAAAAATGGGAACTAAACCGATCTACAAAGAGAAAAACCAAACCGTTCGTTAGATCTAATTTGGCGCGTCAATAACAGATCGGACGGTGAAGGGGAAGTGGAGAACTCACCGCGGGGAAGGTCGACGGCGAGTGGCTCGGACGTCGTCGGCGGCGGCGCTCCGATCATCGGCGGGCTCCGGCAAGGGTACGGGCGGACGCGGCGCTCGACGGCGAGTCCAGCGGTGGTCGAGATGGTGCCGTAGGTGGACGGAGGAGGTCAGCGGCGAGGTCGAGGCGGCGGTGGCGTTCGGGCGTTGGCGGTGGCTGTGCTCCGGTGGGTTTCAGGCTCGCGCGAGCGCACGGGGAGGTGCTGATGAGCGAGGGGAGTGCGGAGGTGGTCTTGGGAGGCGGCGAGGGGGTCGGAGTAGCTCGGTGGGGCGGGAATGGCGCGGCGGGGGCGCTCGGCTCCGACGTGCAATTAAGAAGGAGGCGGGGGTTCTCGGAAGGGGCTTTGGGGCGGAATCGATCGAGGGAGAGGAGTATATATAGGGGGGGTGCTTGGAGGAGGGGGCGGATCGAGGAGAGGATCCCGTGGAATCTGGGATACGGCGGCGGTTGGGTGAGGTCGGGCGTGGCCGTGGCTTGGCGTGAGTAGGAAGAAGACGGCGGGGTCCACCGGTCAGCGAGAGAGAGAGGGAAGAGGGAGCGGGCGACCGGGAGGTAACGGCTTCGGCCAGTGCGGGGCTGGCTGGGCCGAAAAGCCAGGTGGGTCGGGGAGAGAGGTAGGGGTCCGCTAGGCTTCGTCCCTTTTTTCTATTTATTTTTAAACATAGACAAGAAAAAAACAAATCACAAATACATAAAAATATTATATAGGCATATAATATATCAAAATGTTCAGAAAAAGAAATCCTAAAAGATGAACATATTTTCATCTACAAATAAAATTCAAAAAAACCAAATAGTGCTACTCTTGCCTTAAAACCCAACAAAATCATTTTTTAAAATACCAAAATGATTTCAAATTTATTTTCTCCTAATTTTCCATTGAAGGGAATCATTTTACCCTTATTTCCATTTATTTAATTTTAGGAGAAAAATAATTTGATTAAAAGTCTAATAACTCCTAAATGGTTTTGAATTTGAACTTCAAACCACTTCCAACTCTATTTCATATAATTTGAAGAAGTCATTTTATCTTCTCTCATGAAAATCATTGAGTTGCATAAATCTTCTGAATTTGAAATATGTCTAAAAGCAATTCAAATCTTTTCAAAACCCTTTTCATTCTAAATGGAAGAAGTCATATTTTCTTCACTCTAGGGTTTTGTGGTGAAATAAAATTTGAATTCATTGAGATCAAAAATGCAAGTGAAAGTCTGGGAAAGTCATTTCATTCCCTCTCATTCAACTTCCAAAAAGTTTCAAATTTCACTCAGTTTCACACAATCAATCACTCACAATCAAACAAATAATCAAAGTTATTTATTTATTATAACATTCCAAAATTTAGAATTTTGGGATGTTAAAAAAATGTTTTGAATGCCACGGAGCATATAAGATGTTCCAAGAGTTGAAATCAGTATTTCAGACTCATGCCCGTGTCGAGAGGTATGAGACCTCTGGCAGTATTTTGCCTACAAGATGGAGGAGAATAGCTCAACCAGTGAGCATGTGCTCAGATTTTGTCTAGGTACTACAATTGCTTGAATCAAGTGGGAGTTAATCTTCCAGATAAGATAGTGATTGACAGAGTTCTCTAGTCACTATCACCAAGTTACTGGAACTTAGTGATGAACTATAATATGCAAGGGATGATGTAAAACGATTCCCGAGCTCTTCACGATGCTGAAATCAGCGAAGGTAGAAATCAAGAAAAGCATCAAGTTTTGATGGTTAACAAGACCACTTGTTTCAAGTAAAAGGGCGAGGGAAAGAAAGGGAACTTCAAGAAGAATGGCAAGCAAGTTGCCACTCCCATGAAGAAGCCCAAAGCTACACCCAAGCTTGAAACTGAGTGCTTCTACTACAAAGGAAATGGTCACTGGAAGTGGAACTGCCCTAAATACTTGGCGGATAAGAAGGATGGCAAAGTGAACAAAAGTATATATGATATACATGTTATTGATGTGTACTTTACTAGTGTTCATAGTAGCCCCTAGTTATTTCATACTGGTTCAGTTGCTATGATTAGTAACTTGAAACAGGAGTTACAAAATGAACAGAGACTAGTTGAGGGCGAGGTGACGATGTGTGTTGGAAGTAATTCCAAGGTTGATAAGATCACCATCGCACATTCCCTTTACCTTTGGGATTAGTGTTGAACCTAAGATAAATGTTATTTGTTGTTTGCATTGAGCATAATATGATTGATCATGTTTATTGCAATACGGTTATTCATTTAAGTCAAAGAATAATTGTTATTCTATTTCCATGAATAAAACCTTCTGTGGTCATAAACCCAAGGTGAATGGTTTATTGAATCTCAATCATAGTAATACACATATTCATAGTATTGATGCCAAAAGATGCAAAGTTGATAATGATAGTGCAACATACTAGTGGCACTGACGTTTAGGTCATATTGGTGTAAAGCGCATGAAGAAACTCCATGCAGATGGACTTTTGGAAACACTGATTATGAATCATTTGATGCTTGCGAACCATGCCTCATGGGCAAGATGACTAAGACTCCGTTCTCCGGAACAATGGAGCGAACCACTGACTTATTGGAAATAATACATACTCATATATGCGATCTGATGAGTGTTGAGGCTCGTGGCGGGTATCGTTATTTTTTGACCTTCACATATGATTTAAGCACATATGGGTATATCTACTTAATGAAACACAAGTTTGAAACATTTGAAAAGTTCAAAGAAATACAGAGTGAAGTTAAGAATCATCATAACAAGAAAATAAAGTTTCTACGATCTGATCATAGAGGCAAATATTTGAGTTACAAGTTTGGCCTTCATTTAAAAATAATGTGGAATAAGTTTCACAACTCATGCCACCTGGAACACCACAGAGTAATGGTGTGTCCGAATGTCGTAACCGTACTTTATTAGATATGGTGCGATCTATGATGTCTCTTACCGATTTACCACTCTCATTTTGCAGTTATGCATTAGAGACAGCTGCATTCACGTTAAATAGGGCACCGTCTAAAAATCCATTGAGACGACACTGTATGAACTGTGGTTTAGCAAGAAACCTAAGTTGTCGTTTCTTAAAGTTTGGAGTTGCGATGCTTATGTGAAAACGTTTCAACCTGATAAGCTCAAACCCAAATCGGAGAAGTACGTCTTCATAGGATACCCAAAAGAAACTGTTGGGTACACCTTCTATAACAGATCCGAAGGCAAGATCTTTGTTGCTAAGAGTGGATCCTTTCTAGAGAAGGAGTTTCTCTCGAAAGAAGTGAGTGGGAGGAAAGTAGAACTTGATGAGGTAATTGTAGCTTCTCTCAAATTGGAAAGTAGGTCATCACTGAAATCAGTTCTAGTAATGCCTACACCAATTAGTGAGGAAGTTAATGATGATGATCATGAAACTTCAGACCAAGTTACTACCAAACCTCATAGGTCAACCAGAGTACGTTTCACACCAGAGTGGTATGGTAATCATGTTCTAGAAGTCATGTTACTAGACCATGATGTACCTACGAATTATGAGGAAGGGATGATGAGCCCAGATTCCTCAAAATGGCTTAAGGCCATGAAATCTGAGATGGGATCCATGTATGAGAACAAAGTATGGATTTTGATTGACTTGCCCGATGATCGATGAGCCATTCAGAATAAATGGATCTTCAAGAGGAAGACAGTTGCTGATATTAGTGTTACTATCTACAAAGCTTGAATTGTCGCAAAAGGTTTTCGACAAGTTCAAGGTGTGGACTATGATGAGATTTTCTCACTCGTATCGATGCTTAAAAGTCTATCCGAATCATGTTAGTAGTTGCCGCATTTTATGAAATCTGGAAAATGGATATCAAAACTACATTCCTTAATGGATTTATTAAAAAAGAGTTGTATATGATGCAACCAAAAGTTTTGTCAATCCTAAAGATGTTAACAAAGTGTGCAAGCTCCAGCGATCCATTTATGGACTAGTGAAAGCATCTCGGAGTTGGAATATACGCTTTGATAAGTTGATCAAAGCATATAGTTTATACAGACTTGCGGTGAAGCTTGTATTTACAAGAAAGTGAGTGGGAACACTAAAGCCTTTCTGATAAGTATATGTGAATGCACTACAAAAAATACACTTCCGTGATGATACGTGTTTGTCATAGTAGGTCGCGTTTTTTGTCATGCATGTACATCCATGACAAATTTATGACAGAATCAAGATAGTCATACATGTGCTGTCGTAGAAGTGTTCCATGACATTACCAAAATTATCATCATGGAAGTGTCCACTTCCATGACGATAAATCGTGCGTCACAGAAGTGCTTTCGTCAAGGTGACTGACACATGGCCTCCACCGTAACGGAACGCCGTTAAGCTATCGGGTCGGGTCTTGGATCCGATAACCCGTTAATAGCCCTGACCAATGGGGATTTTCCACGTGTAAAATCATCATTGGCTGGAGGAAACATGTCTCGGCTCACCATTGGGACAGATGTCATCCGCTCATTGGACCGAAGGCGCCTATGATACGGCGACACGTGGCACGACCCAACAGAGGCCCATTCCTGTGAAAAGGCCGGCCTATTTGACTTGGTCAAAAGGCGGCGGGCCGGCCCACGGAAAGCTTGTTAATGGCATGTTCGCATATAGCCCATTTACAGCCCTCTAACCCAGGGCCCGTTACGCCCTATCCGAATTAAGCCAGTAGCGTCATCTGGGCCGTCCAATATGATTCAGCCTGTTTTAACTTCCGGCCCATGTGTGGCCCATGACTTCTTTCGGCCCATATGAGGACCTTTGTAACTTTTGGCCCATTAATGGCCCATGGTGAAACTGGCCCATAATGAATAGTGTATCACTTTATACCCATTAACGGGCCATTTCCAGCCCAAGTTATCTTTCGGCCTTCTCAGGGCCCATTGATTCTTGGGCTCATTTGCAGCATTCGGTAACATACGGCCCATTACTGTCATTTTCTGCTTGTGGGCCAAATTCAGCCCGTCATTACATTCGGGCCATTTGCGGACCGTTAATACGTTGGGTCATTTTCATGTCAAAAAAACCCGTTGGGCTGTTTTCATAGAGTTATCAAATACGGCCTATTAACGGCCCGTTATGGTCCACGAATAGTACGGCCCATGATAGGTGAAATGATGATACGCCCCGTAGAAGGCCCATGGATCCTATGGCCCGTATGATGCCCATGGATAGTACGGCCCGTAGAAGGCCCATGGACCCTATGGCCCGTAGAAGGCCCATGGACCCTAAGGCCCGTATAGAAGGCCGATGGATCCTACAGCCGGACGGAGGCCCATGGATCATACGGCCTGCAGGAGGCCCATGGTTACAATAGTCCGTGTGTTGCCATGATTATTTTGGCCTAGTTACCAAAAATAGGCTATTGTGGCTACTAGAAAAAAACAGAAAAAGAACTGCAGTGACTACAAGCAAACAACTAAACAAGACTGAGGGAGTCCTGGATTAGGGGGTATCCGGACAGCCGGACTATATCCTTTCGCTGGACTGTTGGACTATGAAGATACAAGATTGAAGACTTCGTCCCATGTCTGGATGGGACTCTCCTTGGCGTGGAAGGCAAGCTTGGCAGTACGGATATGTAGATCTCCTTCCTTGTAACCGACTCTGTGTAACCCTAGACCCTCTAGTGTCTATATAAACCGGAGGTTTTAGTCCGTAGGACCAAGAACAACAATCATACCATAGGCTAGCTTCTAGGGTTTAGCCTCTTCGATCTCGTGGTAGATCAACTCTTGTAATACTCATATCATCAAGATCAATCAAGCAGGAGTAGGGTTTTACATCCATCGAGAGGGCCTGAACCTGGGTAAAAACATCGTGTCCCTCGTCTCCTGTTACCATCCGCCTAGACACACAGTTCGGGACCCCCTACCCGAGATCCGCCAGTTTTGACACCGACATTGGTGCTTTCATTGAGAGTTCCTCTGTGTCGTCATCGTCAGGCTTGATGGCTCCTTCGATCATCGATAGCAATGCAGTCCAGGGTGAGACTTTTCTCCCCGGACAGATCTTCGTATTCGGCGGCTTCGCACTGCGGGCCAACTCGCTTGGCCATCTGGAGCAGATCGAGAGTTACACCCCTGGCCACCAGGTCGGGTTTGGAAGCTTAAACTACACGGCCGACATCCGTGGAGACTTGATCTTCGACGCATTCGAGCCCCTGCCGAGTGCGCTGCACAATCACGATGAGCATGATTTAGCTCTACCATCGGACAGTGTTCAGGAGACCGCACCGGCAACCGCTTCGACCCTCAATTCGGAGCCAATTGCGCCATCCATGGACGGGTGGATAGACCCGGCCATGGAGGCCGCATTCTCAGTGGCGATCGAGCCGAGTATCGACCTTACCCTTCACGAGAGCCGTGACGCCAAACTGTCGGATTCTTCCCCGGCCACGAACTCCGAACCACCTGCGCCCGTGCCTATCGAATCCGACTGGGCGCCGATCATGGAGTTCACCTCCGCGGATATCTTTCAGCACTCACCCTTCGGCGACATACTAAACTCATTAAGGTCTCTCTCCTTGTCAGGAGAGTCCTGGCCGAACTATGTCCGACAGGATTGGGATGCGGATGACGAAGAAATTCGCCGCCCGCCCACCACCCACTTAGTAGCCACTGTCGACAATTTGACCGACATGCTCGACTTCGACTCCGAAGACATCGACGGTATGGACAACGATGCAGGAGACGAACAAGAACCACTGCCCACAGGGCACTGTACAGCCACCTCATCATATGATATATATATATATATGGTGGACACACCCAAAGAAGGCAATGGCGACGGGACAACGGAGGATGACCCCTCCAAGAAGCAACCCAAGAGCCGACGTCAGCGGCGCCACTCTAAGTCTCGCCAAGGAAAAAGCGGTGATACCAGCATAGGAGATAATAGCACTCCGGACAGTGCTGAAGATGACGACAATCCCCTCCAGCAAGATTTTAGAGCAGGAGGATGGAGAAGCCAGCCCTCCCGAGAGAGCGGTAGATGGAGAGGCGGAGGATGATAATTACATGACTCCCTCCGAAGACGAGGCAAGCCTCGACGATGACGAATTTGTCGTGCCTGAGGATCCCGTCGAGCAAGAGCGCTTCAAGCGCCGGCTTATAGCCACGGCAAATAGCCTTAAGAAAAAGCAACAGCAGCTTCGAGCTGATCAAGATTTGCTAGCTGACAGATGGGCTAAAGTCCTTGCGGCCGAGGAATATGAAGTCGAACGCCCCTCCAAGAGTTACCCAAAGCGCAGGTTGCTACCCCGACTGGAGGAGGAAGCATTAAAACCCACATCTCCAGGGTATGACGCGGCTGATCGGCCACCTCGTGGCCGCGACAGAGAGGCATTTCAGCCAAAAGCTCAGCCCGCACCCCGACGCCACTCAAATAAAAATGTCAAGGCACAGGGAAACACGCTAGACCTGCGAGACGTATTGGAGGACAAAGCAAAACACGAAAGATCGATCTACGGATCACGAGGGCGCGCCACTATGCGAGACGATAATCGTCACGTCGGATACAGTAAAAGTAAATCTAGCCGGGCCGAACACAGCAGACAAGACTCATTTGAGCTGTGTCACGATATAGCCCAGTACAGAGGCGCCACACACCCCCTATGCTTCATAGACGAAGTAATGGATCACCAAATCCTAGAGGGTTTCAAACCCGTAAATATCGAATCATACGACGGTACAATAGATCCTGCGGTATGGATCGAGGACTTCCTCCTGCACATCCACATGGCCCGCGGTGATGATCTACACGCCATCAAATACCTCCCACTCAAACTCAAAGGACCAGCTCGGCATTGGCTCAACAGCCTGCCAGCAGAATCCATTGGCTGTTGGGAAGATCTGGAAGTCGCATTCCTCGACAACTTCCACGGCACTTATGTGCGACCACCAGATGCCGATGACTTGAGCCACATAATTCAGCAGCTAGAGGAATCGGCCAGGCAATTCTGGACACGGTTCCTGACAAATAAAAATGAAATCGTCGACTGTCCGGATGCAGAGGCCCGAGCAGCTTTTAAGCACAACATCCGCGACGAGTGGCTCGCCCGGCACCTTGGCCAGGAAAAGCCGAAATCTATGGAAGCCCTCACGACACTCATGACCCGCTTTTGCGCGGGAGAGGACAGCTGGCTGGCTCGAAGAAATAACATATCAAAGAACCATGGTACTTCGGATACCAAGGATAGCAACGGCAGGTCATGTCGCAACAAACACAAGTGCCACATCAACAGCGACAATACCGAGGATACGGCAGTCAATGCCGGATTCAGAGGCTCTAAACCCGGTCAGCAGAAAAAGCCATTCAAAAGAAGCACTCCGGGCCCATCCAGTTCGGACCATATACTCGATCGCTCGTGCCAAATACACGGCACCCCCGACAAGCCAGCCAACCACACCAACAGGGAATGTTGGGTGATCAAGCAGGCTGGCAAGTTAAATGCCAAAAACAAAGATAAGGGGTTACATAGCGATGACGAGGAGGAGCCCCAGCCGCCGAACACCGGAGGACAGAAGAGGTTCCCCCCACAAGTGCAGACGGTGAACATGATATACACAACCCACATCCCCAAGAGGGAGCGGAAGCGTGCGCTAAGGGGCGTATATGTGTTGGAGCCAGTCACCCCAAAGTTCAACCCATTGTTCTCCTGTCCGATCACCTTCGATCGCAGGGACCACCCCACTAGTATCTGTCATGGCGGATTCGCCGGACTGGTCCTAGACCCAATCATCGACGGATTTCACCTCACTCGAGTCCTTATGGACGGCAGCGGCAGCCTGAACCTGCTTTATCAGGACACAGTGCGCAAAATGGGTATAGACCCTCAAGGATCAAACCCACAAAAACGACCTTCAAAGGCGTCATACCAGGTGTAGAGGCCCATTGCACAGGCTCAGTCACAATGGAAGTGGTCTTCGGATCCCCAGATAACTTCCGAAGTGAGGAGTTAATCTTCGATTTAGTCCTGTTCCGTAGTGGCTATCATGCACTGCTCAGGTGAACCGCATTTGCGAGATTCATTGCGGTACCGCATTATGCATACCTCAAGCTCAAGATGCTAGGACCTCGGGGGGTCATCACAGTCAATGGAAACACATAGCGCTCTCTCCGCATGGAGGAGCACACTACGGCCCTCGCAGTAGAAGCACAAAGCAGCCTCTTCAGGCAATCCACCAGTTCGGTGATTAAACACCCGGACACCGTCAAGCACGCCCGGAGTAATCTACAACTAGACCGTCTGGCACGTTCCGAGCTTGCATAGAAATGCGGCCCCCACCCTAGTCCCAGACAAACGGCGAAATCCGTGCCATGTGTACATAATTACGCATTGAAAATACCATGGGCATAGGTGGGGGGGCACGACTACGGCATGCCCCAAAACGCGGCTCAACCGCACTAGGGGCTTCCTGCTTTTTTATTTTTTCTCTCTTTCAGGACTTTACCCTCTGGAAACCCCGTCCGGCAGTACGATTGCCGGACACACGATACAACAACCAAGGAGGCAGAAAGCTACGTCGCACCATGGAACTCCCAGGTGGTCTCCGATAACTAGTGAAATACCTGCTTTAAATACCATTCCTCAGCTTGCCCTTGGAGGGGACATGTCAAATCGTCCTACTTTTTGCTTATCGCACTACTTGTATCATTCTGCTTCGACGCACCTTTTTGAATAAACAATGAATAGCACTAGACTATTACGCATTCTCTATTCTTTTTTATATATATGTTCATTCATGACATTCAGCACCCGTACACTCTGGTACGGCCAATACGCCAGGGGCTTGAGCGTACCCCATAATACGGCGTGAGAAGTCCGAACACTTTCGACAGTGCGGCACCCCGAACTTATAGCATTATATGCATCAGCTCCGAATCATGTCTTGGGTCAATAGTTGGGTTTGCTCGGCTCCCATGTTTTGGTACCTCACGTTCCGCTATATCGGCTAAGGTAGCACTGGGAGAACTACTGTGATTGTGCCCCGGTTCATCTAGGCAAGTACCTCAGTAGAGAAAGCTAAAACTGACTGTCATGATAAGGCGAGAGCTGGTCGCTGTTCGAGAGGTCTCGAGTCCCTAAACACTTATGCTGCTTAGGGCGAGGAGTCGGCTTTGTCCGGCTTAGGCCTGTATAGCGCCCCGAATTCGGCCTTACGAATTCGCCAAAATTTAAAATTGTAGAGTTCTATGGCTAAGTGAGAGTGATAAAGCATTATAGTCCAATTGCCTTGTTCGTTGTGCTGAGCACCTCCCTCGAAGGACCCAACAATGGGTAAAAGAGTGCTCAGATTTATCCCGAACACGCTAGCACTCGTGGCATGGGGGCAGAAGCCGACGACTGGCCATCTCTCAGATTTGATAAACAGCCGCATAAAAGGTAATATTTTAAATTCAAACAAGCGTTGCATAGCGCACATGAACACGTTTTCATAATACAGGTCACACGAGCAAGTTCATTCAAAAATTACATCCTTCGCACACTCGCCCGCCACAAGACGGGCACCCTTCAGGACACCCTCATAATACATTTCAGGGTGGCGATGCTCCTTGCCCTGTGGTGGCCCCTCCTTCACCAGCTTCTCGGCGTCCATCTTGGCCCAGTGCACCTTCGCACGGGCAAAAGCCCAGCGTGCCCCTTCGATGCAGACGGACCGCTTTATGACTTCCAGCCGTGGGCAGGCATCCACAAGCCACCTCACCAAGCCGAAGTAGCTGTTGGGAAGGGAGTCGCTAGGCCACATCTGGACTATAAGGCCCCTCATGGCCTGTTCGGCCGCCTTGTCCAGCTCGACCAGTTGCTTCAGCTGGTCGCTAACAGGCATCGGGTGTTCGGTCCCAGTATACTGAGACCGAACAACTTCTTCGTCGAGCTTCCCTCCTCGGCCTGGTAGTACTTTGCAGCATCCGACACGCTGCGGGGCAAATCTGTGAATGCTCCTGGAGAGCTCCGGACTCGGGTAAGTAACAAGTAATTTACTTTCACATGCTTGCTTTTCATAATGAATGCCTTACCCGCCGCTATCTTCCTCATCGCCTCAATTTCCTGAAGGGCCTTTTGGGCTTCAGCCTTGGCATGCTTTGTGATCTCGAGGGCTGTGGCAAGCTCGGACTCTCGCATCTTCAAGTCAAGCTCCAAAGTCTCATGCTTCTTCACGAGAGCCTGGAGCTCTTACTGCACCTCGCCCACCAGTGCCTCTTGTTTCTCCCGCTCGGTGCGCTCCTCGACTGCTTTGTTTTCGGCCTCGGACAGCGCTCGCTTCAGGGTCGCCACTTCGGTCGTGGCCCCTGGCACATCCATGATGATCCTATCATTTTGCAACCACATCTTTTATATATATATAGACAAGGTATTACTTACCTTTGTTCTCCTCGAGCTGCCTCTTGGCAAGGCTGAGTTCTTTCTCGGACCGCTTGAGGTTCTGCTTCAATGCGGCGACCTCCGCAGTTAGTGCGGCAGAGGTCAGCAGCGAAGCCTGCATATGCATATAGATATACTTGTATTAGACTCCTGCTGATATTATTTGATCCTCTATTTGGCTTTTCTTTGTGAACACCAAACAAAGCATCAGGGGCTACTGTCTATGCGGTAATATTTTCCTATATTTTAAATACTTACCTCAAAGCCTGTTAGAAGGCTGGCACAGGCTTCAGTCAGTCCGCTCTTGGTGGACTGAACCTTCTTGATCATCGCACTCATAATAGTGCGGTGCTCTTCGTCGATGGAAGCGCCGCGAAGCGCTCCCAGCAGGTTGTCCAGTGCCTCTGGATAAACAGAGGTCACTAGCACGGGCGGCTTGCCCCTCTTGGCAGGGGGCCGCCTGCCGGAGTCCGGAACCACTGGAGGTTCCAGCGCGGTGTTCGGCTGAGGGCCGAACTTGGAGCCCTTGGGAGTCTTGCTCCCTTTGCGCCTGGAGTCCGGAAGGTCGCCTTGAGGCGCCTCCAGGACTACCTCCCTCGGTTCGGTACCCCTTGAGACAATACCTCGACATTGTCCGTAGGGCGAGGAGAGGAGGCGGTCGGAATTGACTCGCTATTCATATCCGACGAGTCTAAGGAACCGTCCGATGAGGATACGTCGATGCGGGCTCGGGGCGGACTGCATGATCATACTCAACGTTAGGAGAAGCAGTGCAATAAAAGTATGCTATGAGTTACTCTAGTATACGAATACTTATGACTTCGCCAGGGGCTTGGCCCTGAGTAACCACTCGTCTCGTTGTCGGCGGCGGTGGTGGAACAGTCCGGAAGGAGAGTCCTTCCCTTCTTGGACCCTTCGACCTCCCCGGTTGGGGCGGCCTTCCTTTTCCTGTCTCCCCTGGCTGGAGGGGGAGAACCATCATCTTCGTCCTCCTCGTTTTCACAGGAGGAGTGCGTCTCGGAGTTATCGGACGATGAGTCTGATACCACCTGGCGCCGGGAACTCTTTCGGGTTCCCGTGGCCTTCTTCTTGATCTTCTTCTCCGGCACCTCATAAGGAGCCGGAGTCCGCATCTCCCTTAGGAGAGCGTCTGCAGCGTCTTCGGGCAGAGGGGTCGGACAGTCAATCTGCTCCGATGTCTCCACCCAGTCCTGTCAAAGGCATGGGAGCTTAGACCCCGCACATGGTTAAACTATGGAAAATAAATACCCTACGAGGTGTATAGAACTTACCGGATTCGCAGGGCGCGTCGCGCTTAGCCCGCGGTCCTCGGTAAGGGGAGGGGGGACCTCGGCGCCCTTGAACAGCACCTTCCAGACGTCCTTATGCATCATGTTGAAGAGCTCGCGTAGAGTCTGGTGCTGGGTCGGGTCGAACTCCCATAAGTTGAAAGCCCGTCGTTGACACGGGAGGATCCGGCGGAAGAGCATGACCTGGACTATGTTGACAAGCTTGAGTTTCTTTCCTATCATGTTCCGGATACACTTCTGGAGTTCGTCTACCTCCATCGATGAGCCCCAGGACAGGCCCTTCTCCTTCCAGGAAGTGAGCCGCGTGGGGATTCCGGATCGAAACTCGGGGGCCGCCACCTAGTTGGTGTCGCGCGGCTCGGTGATGTAGAACCACCCCGATTGCCACCCCTTTATGGTCTCCACGTAGGAGCCCTCGAGCCATGTAACGTTGGGCATTTTGCCCACCATGGCTCCGCTGCATTCCCCTTGTTGGCCGCCTACTACCTTCGTTTTGACATTGAAGGTCTTCAGCCACAGGCCGAAGTGGGGCCGGACGCGGAGGAAATCCTCGCACACGACGATGAATGCCGAGATGTTGAGGATGAAATTCAGAGCTAGATCATGGAAGTCCAGCCCATAATAGAACATAAGGCCGTGGCCGAATGGATGGAGGGGAAACCCCAGTCCGTAGACGAAGTGGGTGAGGAAAACCACCTTTGGTAAGGTTTCGGGGTAGGGATGATCTGCCCCGCGGCTAGCAGCCGGTGCGCAATATCCGCGGCCAAGTATCCGGCCCCGCGCAGATTTTTGATGTCTCCCTCCGTAACGGAGGAGACCATCCACTTACCTCCCACTACGGACATGATTGGAGAGGGTTGAGGAGAAGGATGTGGACTTGGGCGCTGGAGCTCGAATGCGCGAGAATAGATGAGCAAGGAGGAAGAAGGCGTGGGTAGAAAAAGGTGAACCCTTATCCCTTTATAAGGGCGGACGAAACTATGCGCCTCCACCAGCCTGGTAAAACTCGCTTATCCCCCAAGCGCCATAATTGATGGCGCGGTTGGGTTACCCACGTCCGTATTGATGGGAATCCCGTAATAAGGGGACACGATCTCTGCTTCGACAAGACGTGCCAAGGAAACCGCCTCGTGAAACACGCTGAGGTTGGTTGTGAAAAACGATTCGAATGGTGACCTGGCTGTGGTGTGATGTCACACTGCGGAATGCGTCGGCAGATTAGATTTGTGAAAATATTATTCTCTCTATGGTTGTATGTGGAACTTGTTTTGCAGAGCCGGACATGATCCTCGTGTTCAAAATCTTCTATGAAGTATTCGGAGGAGGAACCCACCTTGCAATGCCGAAGACAATCTGCGCGCCGGACTCATCGTCATTGGAGCCTGGTTCAGGGGCTACTGAGGGAGTCCTGGATTAGGGGGTATCCGGACAGCCGGACTATATCCTTTGGCCGGACTGTTGGACTATGAAGATACAATATTGAAGACTATATCCGGATGGGACTCTCCTTGGCGTGGAAAAAAAGCTTGGCAGTACGGATATGTAGATCTCCTTCGTTGTAACCGACTCTGTGTAACCCTAGCCCCCTCCGGTGTCTATATGAACCGGAGGGTTTAGTCTGTAGGACCAAGAACAACAATCATACCATAGGCTAGCTTCTAGGGTTTAGCCTCTTCGATCTCGTGGTAGATCAACTCTTGTAATACTCATATCATCAAGATCAATCAAGCAGGAGTAGGGTTTTACCTCCATCGAGAGGGCCCGAACCTGGGTAAAAACATCGTGTCCCCCGTCTCCTGTTACCATCCGCCTAGACGCATAGTTCGGGACCCCCTACCCGAGATCCGCCGGTTTTGACACCGACAAAGACAATAAGGAAATAAATAAGCAAGCAATTAATGCTAGCCTATTACCGCTATTAGACATATTACATGCACTGGGCATCAAAGTTTGCCACCAGTGCAAATATAGGGAATGAAGCAGCACATTACATACACTGCCCGTCAAAATTGGCCACCAGTGCAAATAAATGCGGCAGCAAAACAAGAGCATAACTGAAACAACTTCAGAAGAGCTCAAGAAATGTTATCCTGGGTATACACCATGCTGGCAATAAGCTTAGCAAGCTGATTAGCTTTGTCCTGTTTGGCGCTAAAATCCTCCAACGCTTGCTGTTGCACCAGAAAGTATGCATCTGAATACTCCAGGGACTTCCGCAGTCCTTCGCTTCTTGTCGCAGCACAGCTGATCGATGTCTTTCAGCTTGTAGTTGAGACTCAAGAAACCGAACTGATTCAGACAGTGAGTTTGAATAGCTTGTGGAAGCGGTAGTGGCCAGTAACTCGAACACTAAACCAAGACAGGACTTTGCGGTTGTCTCGCTGTCTTCAAGATAGTCTTCCTTAGTTGTTTATCAGCTTTGTTGGAGACCAACAAGGATGTGTCACTATCCTGAACCTTATCTGCATTACTTCCTTTACCATTACTTAATAAGGCACTCTTCCCCAATATTCTGTCAGCATTCTAAAAGAAGAAACAAGCAGACACATAACAAGTTTAGCATGTACTAGTATATGAAACTCATTTCGGTGAACCAGTTCATTAGTAAGGTGGATAGGATTAAACTACCAAGTATTCTATTGCCAAGTACTAGTACATAATAAAAGCATCAAACAAACATATATCTATGTCCTATGGTCACTGCATTGTCTTGCCAAATCAAAATAGAGACACGGTTCAAATCATATCAGTTCAAGACAAAGCAGCAGTGAAAGAATACAAAGAGTGGGAAACTACACGGCACAACAAGATTTCAGATGGGTACCACGGGTCTACATGTACAACAACACTATTGGCTCGGTTGTGATGCTAGTAATGTGCATGATATGAAAGTCAACTGTATACACAATTGAAATTGAAATCAACAGAGCTATTGATAAGAGCAAACCTGTTAAAGAAACATGCGTGAACATACCTGTTGTGCCATTGGAGTTTCGATTGGATCCTTCAATTTAAAAATAAGTTTGTATGAGTAAATACAGTGATACAAGAGCAAAGCAATCATAGTTAAAAAAGGCGCGCCTAAGCGGGCGCTTAAGCGCGCCTAGGCTCTAGGCATTGGCAAAACGCATTGCGCATAACTACGCATAATATGTGCATAACTGCGCATAAGCATGCGCTTTGGTCAGTAAAGCGCAAGGCGGTGGCAAAACGCACAATTAACGCCTAGCGCTTTTTTGAACTATGATAGCAATGGAATCTTAAATTAGAATAGTTGTTCTTCAGGTTTAGGCACTTGTTCTACATGAACAGAGTACAGTAAGACGCAAGAATATAATACTTAAAAATAGAAAATGAGCTCATAGACCTTACCACATTCTTGGTTCGGGACCATTACAGAACAAGGCGTTCCCAGTCATCGTCCAGTAAATGTGTCTCAGGAGAACGTAAGGGAATTTGATGAGTTTCTTTGCCGGTGAAGTACGTTTTCTTCAGGTAATTCTGATACTGCCACCAAGCATTCTTGAAGATAGCAGAGGTATTAGCACAGGTTACCTCATCCTGAGTTTCCAAATCGGTCCTTTTCTATAGAGAAAAATGGGAAAATTTGCTGTATTATAACCATCATGGAGGTAGGATGTATGGGACGAAGCAAAGTAATTGCCATGAATAACATTACTTACACATAACTCCTGCACAAACACCTGCAACTGGCATTTTCCTTCATCTTCAGTATAATATTTCCAAGATGGGAAGATACGCACATACGATTTAACAACATCAAATGCGATAGATGCTAAACTATGACTAACTGGTTGTGCTTCCTCCACAGGAATAGGCGTACTAACTGGTGGAGTTGGGGTTCGCTATGATAGTACTAGCCCTTTGGGCACTGGAGCTTCCTTACTAACTGCTCTTGTTTGGGAGCTCTGTGGTGGAGATGGTGCTATGTCAACAGGAACTGGGTTACTATCGGCTGGGGTTGGGGTTAGATTGGGTGAAGCTGGTTCTCTGTCCATCGCAGTAGGGGTACAATCTGCGAGAGTTTGGGTTATGTGTGGTAGGGCTGGTTCTTGTGCATGTACAACCATGGTGCAATCTCCACCAAGAGGTAGCACTGTTTTATTTGAAGACCGTGTTTTTAGTCTGCTAGATACTGGCATCACCCGCTCCAATTCAAATGGCTGATAAATAGGAAACATAGTTGAATGTACAGACATTGTATGAGAGACAGATGCAATAGATAGTGTGGAAAAAAGAGGGCATGAAATAATTGACATGTATATTGTTTAACTAAAACGGATAGCATGACATAATTTCACATATATGATGTCTATCTAAACTGGATAGCATAGCATAACATAATTCAAAGATATGATGAATAACTAAACAGGATTGCATGACATAATTCACCTACATGTTATCTAAGTAATCAGGACCGCATCATTTAATTCACAAATGTGATTCATATGCTAAACAGAGGGCATTCGATATGATGTCTGAACTAAGAACATGGTGTTGAATATTGTGTATATGATGTCTAAACTATGCAATGCAAGACACCGTATGGATGATATGAGCAGTATAATCGTGCCAAGTTAGAGCATACACCTCAGTGGGGGAATGGGACTGGTCATCTGTCTCTGAATCCATCTCTGAGGAGCTATCGGGACCCAACAAGAGATCTGCTTCGACAGGTAGCACTGTCTGCTCTGAAGGCCTTGTTTTCACTCCAGATTTTTCCATCTCCCACCCAAATGGCTGATTCACAGGAAGAGTAGTTTAATGTACAAACATTGTCAACAAATGGAAATGTAATGAAGAAAAGGATGGGCAAGATATCATTTAAATATGTGATGCCTCGTTAAACAGGATGGCATTGTGCATTTCACATATATTATGGCTGCCTAAAAGACATGAGACTTCATAATTCCCATATATGATATAGAAACTAAACAGGTGGCATTACAGGACATGTCTAAACTAAGCAGATGACATATATGATGTCAAAAGTAGGCACTACAAGGCAACATATGCATGATATGACTAACATCATCATGCCAAGGTAGAGCAAACACCTTGGGGGTAAATAGGAGTGGTCAGCGGCATCTGAATCCGCCTCAGAACAGATATCTTCCTCTGGATTACAATATGGAGAGGGGTGGGGAGGGTTTGCCATTGAACCCACCATGGAGCGATGTCTGCATGACATTGTATTGCTGCGCAAAACTCTTCTCTTTTTCTCTACATGTTCAGCATGACTGTGTACAATATCCGACATGCATACGAAAAAAATATGGTGAGATTATGTAAGGAGAGCATGCAGAAATTTAGAGTGATGGTAACAACTAGTGGATCAACGTTTTTTCGTTGAACCAAAATAGCCCTAATGGATCGACGTGAATGTATAGTAATAAGTGATGCAACAAGTGTACAACCTCTTTGCCATAGCCGTGTCGACCTCAGCATCATTGGGTTGGTCGCTGAAGCAGTTGAGGCAGAGGTGGCTGTCGGAGGTGTGGAGGAAGATCTGAGGAATCTGTAGACGGCGTCCAGGGCACTGCTCTGTTGTGATGGATCGTTCTATCGCTGGAGCAGCTCCGGTGAGCCGTAAGACCTCAAGGCTGAAGCAGCACAAGACAGACATCGTCAATCTCAAGTGGAATTCTAATAGAATCTCCAATAGATGATGTAAAATGGATGTAAAATTAACATCACCAAAAACCACCTGACTACAACAGATGAGGTAAAAACTGTTGACTCTGAACTTAACTGTCGAAACTAAAATTTACTGTGGAATCTGAATGCTACTGTCGAAACTGAACGCAATGGTAGCAGAGAGGCACTTGACATGTAGTTTAGGGAGGGCCTGCAGTTCATCTTCAACCTGCACCCCCCTGAGCCGCCAGCCACCACCGGCCGAACCGCCGGCCCCAGCGCCGCCTCACCGCCCCGAAACAACTCACCACCACCGCCCCGGCCAGCCCTCTAGGCCCCCCGCCCCCCACCCTGAAGCCTAAGATAGATAGTGGGGTACCTCCCCGGCGAGCCCCCGTCCCCGCTGCGGGTGGTTCTTCCTTAACTCCGGCGAGCCCCCAACCCCTGGAAATCGACTGGCCCAAAAGTCGATTCAGTCGACTGAAGTGTGGCTTAATCGGAGCAGAGCAGCAGCACGAGCGAGGGGAAGAGCAGCAGCAGTAGCTAGGCGAGCGAGCGAGAGCTGGAGCAGCAGCAGCAGATCTGGCTAGTATGGACGCCGACGCCGAAGGGGCCTCGCACTGGGGGAGAGCCGCCATGGAGATGTCGCCCGCGGCGCCGGCTTCAAGGTAGCTGCTCCATGGGGGTGCGGGATGGAGCACCATCGGCGCCGGGAGGTCGAGTTAAGGATAAGGTGCGATGCGATGAGTGTACAACCTCTCTGGTGGCGCCGAGTAGGCCTCGGCTTCGTCCAGGAGTCGGTGAGGATGTTGCAGTTCCAGTGGAGCGGGTTAAGGTGGCGATGTGGGCATGGAGCAGCCGCGATAGACGAGGCGATCATCGGAGCAGCTCCTTGGAGGTGGAGGACGGGGCGGCTGAACCGGCGGGGCGGCGAGATGGACAACGGATCCTCATCGCGGGGAGGTGGACGAGGGACGTCGAGCTGTTGCGGTGGATGACGTCGTCGGGGAAGAGACTCCGGCTAGGTAGCGATGACATGGCGGACGGAGGAGGGTGGGGTTTCGCGGCTAGAGCGGAGAGGTTATGGCGGTCTGGGATTTCGAATGGAGAAAAGGGGCGATGGGAGGGGGTGAAGCATGACTTAGGGACGCGCTTGTCCAAAATGTAGGGTGTGTTACAAAAGTACCCCCCACAGATTTGAACTAGCGGCCTTTTCGGCTCAGGGTTAGAAGGGGGATTTCGCGTGTCGGGATTTGGCAGCTGGAGGGAGTTTTCGCGCGCGTTGTAATTTCGGGATAGCAAGGCGCGGGTTGTGAAGGAGCAAGTTTTGGAAGCACGATATATGAATTTTCGGGATATAACAAGATGCGGGTTGAATTTTAGGGACAAGCCTAACGTCTAGTAATATTGTACTTGTACGTACCAAATCAATTCGCACTTCCTCCTTCCAAACCAAAAAGAAAATGAAAAAAATAAAACTATTCACACCACACAAAGAGAGAGTCTTGCCCCGTTTTACTATACAAATGCTATTCAAAGCTACTCCCTCCTTCCATCTATATAGGGCCTAATGCGTTTTTCGATGCTAACTTTGACCAAATAATAGAGCAATGATATATGACATGCAACTTACACAAAGCACACCGTTAAATTCATCTGTGAAAGGTTCTTTCAATGATATAATTTTCACATTGTGCATGTCATGTACTAGTAATCTTGTCAATAGTCAAAGGCGGTCTTAAAAATCTCATTACGCCCTATATAGATGGAAGGAGGGAGTATGAATCCATGTTATGTCCGATTAATTTTTTTCGCTTGCTGTATAATGCATGTAACCTACTCATACCAACATTTGAGTGCATTCCAAATGTCTATACTACCACGGCAATTCGAACTAAATTTGAATTCGTTTCTCTATTTCAATAAGAATCTACAATCATGATTGTTGCCAACTTGAACCATCATCGTTTCCTTGCTATCCGCCAGATATAAATCGGACGGCCTATAATGCAGGATGGCAGGCACACCATCATCAACAACTCCGTTTTTTTATAAGAGTAGAGATAAAATATATTAAATGTAGTATAACATGTTCATAAAAACACCATGTGTATCACCATTATATATATTCACACATGTCTCGGTTTGAAACACTATGATAAATTCTTCAAATATCTGAATTCGCTTTTTATAATGAAGTATATATGATCTCTATTCGTCTTATACACCCACACAACCCTCTTATCTTTGTAGCTAGTGCTAACTTTATCTTGTGCATGCACACGCCCGCATCCCTCTCACCCTCCCTCGGCATTCTCTAGCTCCATCCCGCAAATTCGTCTTTTCACTTTAGGTCGTTCACCCACGGTGTGTGTAGGCCCCCCCAGCTCATTCTTTACGGCACACATCGATCGATATGCCTCTCTAGCCAGGTGTAGCTAGCACAAACACAAGCTTCCCCTCTTCTCTTGTGACCGTCCATGCCTCACTCCCACCACTCTTTTCATCGTTCTCGTACTCGCACACTCCTCCCCCCTCGATATAGTATGCCTCTCGTACCACCTCCTACATGCATCCCTCTCTCTCTGTCCTTCTCCTCGTGCCTCATTTGCTTCTAACACACACATGCATGTATACCGATCGATCTCCCAACATATACCTAGATCGACTTTAACTACCCCCCCATCGATCGACGTACCTCACAACTTGTGTCTCTCCTTTCTCTAACAAAGGGTGATTGATCTTCCTATGTAGTTACGTCTGCTTACCACAGCCACATCGTCCGCCCTCATCATTCGTGCATGCCTCCTGACCCGTCTCTCACACGCACGTGCACAGAAAACAAGCAGCCATCTCCTCTCTTATTGATATTGCGGGCGTGCCCTCCGTTTGTCTAGCAAGCCTATCCCACCATTTGTTAGAAGCAACTCCACTACCACCCCCTCCAACACTCTAGCTCTGTCTCTCTCCCAACCTTATTCCTCTCCTGCACATATGCATGGATGCCGATCGATCTCCCTTAATACATGAGTCAGATCGATCTCCTTAATACATGAGGTAGGCCTCTCTCCTCCTCCACACATATACCAGCCATTGTACCTCTATAGTTAATTGGGCCTCCCTCTTCCCCCACCACACACCGATAGTCGAGCGCTACAGGTAGGTATCCATGCCACAGAGACAAACTGCACATGTCCCATCTCACGTTCCAGTAGGCCAGCCACTCTATATCTTTGATGTGGGCACACACAAATTCGATGGCACTCTTTATCGATCGCGCGCGCACACACACACACACACATCATCCCTCTCTTCGATTCTATGGACACCTCAAGATGCATTTGTATGAGTAGTTTATCATGTGAGAGAAAAGGTTGAATGAGGGAAGGCCTTATTTGCGAACGTGGAGAGACGTGTGGGTATATTTTTGCAAAATTGCCATAGTTTCTTTCCTATCCGTTAGATATAAATCCGACGGCCTATATTGCAGGATGGCACGCACACCATCATCACCAACTCTATTTTCTACTCCCTCCGTCCGAAAATACTTGTCATCAAAATGGATAAAAAGAGATGTGTCTAAAACTAAAATACGTCTAGATACATTTCCTTTTATCCATTTTGATGACAAGTATTTCCGGAGGGAGGGAGTATTTATCTTTTTAGAGATTTCAACAAGTGACTATGACCGGACCTTACCAACATACTCAAAAAAGTAGTCCATAATTTTGATGTTACCCTCTTTTCTTGGCGGTGCAGTGCCATCTGGATACCTCATAAATAAATAAAGTACTACATGATACTAATATATGATACATGGCGCAGGAGTACTAAGTATTATTAATACAGTTTTGCTAGAACTCATCTAGATGAGATATAATTTGGTCTCATTCATCTTTTATAGCCATTGGATGTGATGCTATATAAAATGCGTGTGTGCTGACGTGGGTTGTATTTGTTCTTGTGCAACAAACTGACCACTGCATGTCATGTTTGATAGTCTCAAGTCATTAAAAGCATACAAGCCCCACATCTCTTCTTGGTTGATTCCTCTATTTATGTCAAAAAATAAGAAACAACGTGAGAGTTAATGCACCACGCCTATGTGTTTACTATTTGGTTTTCGTAAGATGACTTAATACTCACCTAGACGGAGGGAGTATTCAATTTGACAGCGGGCGGCGCAGTTCCCGATACGGCTTTAATGCAGACGAGGGAGGGAGTAGCGGTTCCCGATATGTTGAACGGCCAATGCATCCTCCTTCAATTAATGCATGAGGGAAGTAATGGGAGGAGGTCCAGGAAAAGAGGCTGCACGATGTGAATGCAACGCAGTTTGCCCTCGTTGCCCTCATATAAAGGCGCCCCTCCATTCCAATGCATCTACCACATCGTACGCACCTAAGCATTTGCCTAAGCACCTACACTAAGCGCAAAAGAGCTCACTCCAGACCCATGGCGGCGATGCGCGTGAGCGGCCAGCGGCTGCGCCAGATGGTCCATGACGCCGGCCTGCGGCATGGCGCCGAGGATCGTCTCCAGACGGTGTTGGAGACCGGCTGGTGGATGGCCGCCGTCGACGCCAACTACGACTCTCAGTTGGACCAGATGATCGTTGCCACCAGCAACAAGTTCACCGTCCTCAAGAAGCTCGCGGACGACATCGCCATACTCCTCTAGCCCGCGCGCCCGGGGTCCTCATTGCCTGCCACCCTAATCGGCCTCCATGGCCGGAACCTCTTTCAAGCACTAGTGGCCCTGCGACTGCCCGTCGACGCCACGAAGAATGTCCACATGGAGGTCGCGCTCGGCGCGAGGCGCCTCGCCCTGCACGAATTCATCGACCTACACATCCACGTGTACGAGGAAATCATGTACATAGGTATCTACAAGGCCAGTGAGGACGCTACGACGTTGGCCTTCCTCAACCGGCTGGAAGCCTTGGATGCCTTTGCTGAGAAGCACCTCGACCTCGCCACAAAAGCCGCCGCTCCTTAGCCGCTGGTCGGTGGCCCGGCTCACTAAGTTGAGGAGGAGGAGGTCGTATGTTCGTGGATCCATCTTTCTTCTTGCCTTCTGTAACCACCACTACGATCGCATCATCGTGGGCTTAATTCTTATTGTGTTGTTGCATTCTCATTCCAGTCAATACCAACATGTGCGATCCCTTTGCTTAATTATATGCATCACTGCAACTAGTACTCCATCCGTCAATTTATAAGTTGTGCTTACCTTTTCCATCAACTTCGTGCAACGCGCGGGCATCTTGCTAGAAACACTAGAATGTGTCTATATAATCCGTATGTGATAGTCCATTTGAAATCTCAAAAAAGACAAATATTTAGGTACGGAGGGAGTAATATATTAGGAGTACTAGCACATATGCCCGTGCGTTGCAACGGGGAAAATTGATGTTTTGCACAAGCATAATGTCCCACAACATTGGATTCATTATGAAGAACATGTTGCAACGCAGCATCGTCCTTCTACAAAATGAACATAAAAAATACTTCACAATTTAGACGTGTTCATATTTTCTTTGCAGGGCGTAATGTCCCACTGATTTCATTTAAATACAATCCTTTTTAATGGCATTTAAGTATGATCCTTTCATTAATTACCATGAAGATGTCCCACTGATTTCATTTAAATACAATACTTTTTTAATGGCATTTAAGTATGATCCTTTCATTAATTACCATGAAGTCCTCACTTGTTTTAGTCAAGAATCAAATCCTTACTTTTCTAATTTAGTAGACCCAACACATTAAGGCCTATAGATCCTTTCTTTTAATTATCCTACCTTTTTACCTCAATTCCTTCATGTAGAATTTATTAAGACCACAATATTTCTAATAGTTATTCCACCGATTTACCCATAATTCTTTCTTTAATTAGCCACATTCATTTAAATATTATATTTAAGCCCACAATCCTTCATTTGTTAGCTCATTCGCTTAATTAGCTCTTCCTAAACATGAGCCTTGGACCTCACCCTTCCCCATCTACAGGAACGAAGGGCGATTTGTGCGAACCCCGGGCTCTCCACCTCGCCGTTGCCGAATAGGAGGCTCCTTCGCCCTCCGCCGGACGCTCCGGCGGCGGGAGGATGGGGGAGGCCCGATCTGCAGTGTGTACATAGTGTAGGAGTGCCTAGGGAGCCAGCTCGTGGAGGCGGCGATGCGTGTGGATCGGCTTTTTGCAAGTGTTGGTCTCCCCTTCGACGGCGAAGTTTCGATGGAGCTCCGCGGTGGACCAGCTCCTTTCTTCGTGCTCGCTCCTTGATGGAGAGGCCGTGCATGGTTCCCCCGAGCCAGAGATTGAGGAATGGCGATTTCGGCGATTGAAGATCTGGAGAAGGAAGGCGATGTTGAGCGGTGCAACGACGAGGACGGCCATGGGTGTAGGTCCTCAGGGACCGTTGATCGGAGACTTCCCGTTTCGGCCCGGGGCTGCTTCGATCCAAGGCATCAACGAGCGGTGGCGAACGGCGCGTCACCGGCTCGTCCACGGCTCCTGCGTAGTCAGGTTGCAGAGGGGCTTGGTTGTAATTTCCTTTTCTGTGTGGACCTTTCAGTAATTTGGCCGTTTTAATATCAACTCCATTTCTCGCAAAAAATAAATAAATAAACATGATGACTGCCACTCGTATATTTAGAGTGAGTTGGGATTAGTAAATATGAAAGGTGCAAAAGTCTTTGGTTGTTACATCTAAGAGATAGACAGGAGGTCTTGTGTTCAATTCCCACAATGTTGATTTATTTTGACCCAATTATTTTTCGCGGTCTCTCTATGAAAGCCCATAAAAGGCCCATCAACATACAAGTACCCGGCCCAGATCGCTAAACATGTATAAACCAAATTTAAAGGACTAAACCAAACCAAGAATAACTATTTCCTTTAATAGTAGATATAGATATCAAAACAATAGTGATTTCTTTCAAGTTTGTGAACAAATACTACTATTCTACTACTTTGGATCCGTCGCAACGCACGGGCACATTGTTGGTAAAAGGAAAAGGCCTGCTGCGTTCATGTCGCACCCCCACACGCCCGGGAATCGGGAGTACAACATGGCTCGTCCGGCACGACACATAGCTTAGGGAAGGCGTGTTTCCTAGCATTTTCACTTTCATGAGGGACCGCCGTTGAGCAAACCGACACCCCGCCCGGCGCCGGGTTGGAAAATAGAAACGAGGGGAAGATCTAGCTGTAGCACGGAAGCCAAGAAATTTGGTGTCAGACAGGGCTCGTTGATAGAGTAGGAGCATTCTGTACTAGTACTACTCCTACTAGTACCAAGTTTGTACTCCCAATACTATATTACTAGTACTACCACTATACAACTAGTAGGTACGTGCACGGCACAGCATCGTAGGAACAAAAAACGGGAAGATCTTGTTTTGGGTGATTTATCTTTTTTTCAATCAATGTAGTATGAATAATATGATGTGGGGGCACCCATAAAGCTTATGTGGCTTGGTTGCATGGCTACGGAAGGTTAGAGAAAAATAAATAGATAATGTGTTTAGAGTGCACTCCACTAAATAGATATACTTTGGATCCATTGCAACGAACCGGCACATCTATACCTATACCCCCTATATAGTGTGTGAAAAACTTTGAAAGTTGGTCGTTGGATGAAGCCAATCCGACGGTACAAAGATGGCAAATGCGAGCACTACTGGCCGTTGGATATCATCCACCAGACTCTGCCACATGTATAATCTAGAAGACTCCATGGTTGAACTTAATTCATGACTAACTTTGCCACAACTAAGCTTAGGCAAAGTTATTAGTTCTTCAAAATGAGAGCCACAAGTTGGCAAGCCTAAGGGAATCTTGCCACATTTTTTGTGTGTATGTCATGTGGGGCCTTAGTGTGGCTTGCCTAAGGTGTGGCTTGAACCAAACACTCACCTAAGTTAATCAAACTTGCCTAACCTTACATTCCACCAGATTTTGCCACATGTTAGAATCCAGAAAGCTCCACATGTAGAAGCATAATGCACAAACCACCAAAATCCCATGCGTGCAATGCATGTGTACCTTTCTAGTACTAGTTGGTAGTAGTAAGAAACAAATTCAAGTTTTGGCACGAGCTCATACTACGGGAGCACCACAAGGCCTGCTGCAGGAGTTACATTTCCCTCACGGGGCCCACGGGGCCGAACTTCAGTGGCTTAGTGCCCAGCCTATGAGTCAATGACATGCAGACCTTAAATGCGGCTGGCCCACATGTCATTCTCATGGTGGTGGCATGGTTCGTGACTCACTCGTTCGAGATGAACCGGCCGGTGGTGGCGTGGCCATGGTGAGGGTGCCACAGCTGGGCGTCGGGGTGTTACGAGGCGTAGATGGCCACACCGGCGGGCACTACCTATAGTACATAAGTACTCCAGCTAAGGATTGATGCCTGGGACGAAATGTGTCACAGCCGCTAGATGAAAATTCGATGGTGCGGGAGTATGGATCGGAGCACAGCATCGGAGCAGGCAAACCGCGTCCAATCGGGTGCGTCTGTGGTAGAAAGTTGATGGTCGCCATAGTTCAGCTGGCCAGCATGTCATGCACACAAAGGCAGAGGAGCGGTGGGGCCGAGAGGGATGAGGGGCACATCGGGGGGATGAGGATCCCCTGACGCAAACTATCCTACCATTCTGTCACTGACATGTGGGACCCATAAGCGTGGGTCCCACCTGTCAGCGAAGGAAAGGCAGGGCAAGGCAGTGATAGGATTAGATGGCTAGTCTAACTGAAGTAGTAGATGATTATTTAAAGAGGTTTGGAGAATTAGGATTAGATGGCTAGTCTAACTGAAGTAGTAGATGATTATTTAAAGAGGTTAAAACAATGTGAACGCAGTGGGGTTTGGATGCAAATGCAAAGGGGAGGTGAAGAAGCCGAGGAGAATCGGTTCCCGATGGAGAAGTAAATGGGAGAAGTGGCGTGCAGGCAGTTGATTAGACGGCTAGGTGACTAAACGAAAAGGCTATGCGGGTAGACTGATGAGTCATACCTGTTCGTGTACGTGCCCATCCTTCCTGATAGGTGGGACCTATGCAAACAGATAAAAATGTGTCATAGTTTTTTTTTGAGCGCGTGAGTGGGAGACACAACATTCTCTGGTTAAGGAATACTCCCTCTGTTTAGGTGAGTATAAGTCACCTTATGAAAATCAGGTTTTCCCAAAACCTTTAGGCGTGGAGCATTAATTTCCTGCTCGATCCCCTCCCAGCCTCGTTAGCCAGTGTTCTCTTCCTCTGCTGCCGCATTCTACCTTTCCATTTTTCCTCTTCTCAAGTGTGGAACAATCTGCATGCCGCCCTTGATGCACCAAAACGACCACTGCATGCATCACAGTAGGGCGTTGATTGGGAATGCACGAGAATTTGGTTCTGTTCGCAATATGGATGATACCTGAACGATGAAGTGAACAGGCATGCTAGCACGGGAGACCTAGTTCCACTATACAATACCGGAGTACTCATGTTCCTACTAGTAGTAGTAGTAGTAGTAGTAATACAACTGTGGTACACTTGATGGTCAAAATACTATTCATCCGGTCCTCACAGTGAAGTGACAACACCCTGCACCTGACACTAGTCCAGGCGGCGTGTTCAGGTTACCAAAGTCAGCCTCACCCTGTGCACTATGCAGTATGTCACCGCTGATGTACAGCACATTGGCGCCTCGCCTCGTCTCCCTCTCTACTCCCATAGCACCACTCCATCTCCATCTCCTTCTCCGTCTCCGTCTCCGTCTCCATCTCACTGTGCCCCCGTGTACCGTCGCCTCACTCGCCTCCCCCAGTACCACTATTCCCTCGCTAGCCGCTCCAGCACCGACATCCTTCTCCCCCGTAAATCAAGCCCCCTTCCAAACTCCACCATGGCCGAACGCGAACCGCGCAACATCCATATGAGCCGCGATTGGAGAAATCTCCCCAGTGACATCCTCGACCTGTGTTGTTCATGTATGGATATGTTGAGCGCCCTGCGGCTGGCTGCATGCTCGAGGGACATGCACACAGCCATCGTCGAAGCGAGGCCTAAGCTTTTCAAGACACCCTGCTTGCTACTATCTGGTCTTGCGAGATTGGCTCACCATGATATGGAGGCGTGCATGGATGCCCCTCGACTTCAATCCGATCTCCATTAGCCGAAACTTCTTTGCAGGTATGTAGTGGGTCGCCGTACATCATTTCCCTCGACATCGATCCGATCACCATCGCCGAAACTTCTTGGCAGGTATGTACTGGGTCGGCATGAACTCCCACTGGATGGCTGCCTTCAGAGAAGACGGTAAAAAGTTGGTGCTCGTGAACTTCCAGACCTCCCATGAGATTATCCTTCCTCCGTTGGATTATATAGAGTATTACCATCGCGGTCCAAGTCATCTAGATTACTACGTCAGTTGGACGGACCTTGTTTTGCACAAGATTGTAAACATGCACCACACTGTTAGTTTCAATCTACCATACATTAGGAAGTAAATGTGCATATGGACAACTCTATATTTGGAAAGAGTAGTGAAATCTAATGACCCACAAGTATAGGGGATCTATCGTAGTCCTTTCGATAAGTAAGAGTGTCGAACCCAACGAGGAGCAGAAGGAAATGATAAGCAGCTTTCAGCAAGGTATTCTCTGCAAGTACTGAAATAAGTGGTAACAGATAGTTTTGTGATAAGATAAATTGTAACGAGCAACAAGTAACAAAAGTAAATAAAGTGCAGCAAGGTGGCCCGATCCTTTTGTAGCAAAGGACAAGCCGGAACAAACTCTTATAATAGGAAAAGCGCTCCCGAGGACACATGGGAATATCGTCAAGCTAGTTTTCATCACGTTCATATGATTTGCGTTCGATACTTTGATAATTTGATATGTGGGTGGACCAGTGCTTGGGTTCTGTTCTTACTTGAACAAGCATCCCACTTATGATTAACCTCTGTTGCAAGCATCCTTAACTACAACAAAAGTATTAAGGTAAACCTAACCATAGCATGAAACATGTGGATCCAAATCAGCCCCTTACAAAGCAACGCATAAACTAGGGTTTAAGCTTCTATCACTCTAGCAACCCATCATCTACTTATTACTTCCCAATGCCTTCCTCTAGGCCCAAATAATGGTGAAGTGTTATGTAGTCGGCGTTCACATAACACCACTAGAGGCTAGACAACATACATCTTATCAAAATATCAAACGAATACCAAATTCACATGACTACTAATAGCAAGACTTCTCCCTTGTCCTCAGGAACAAACGTAATTACTCACAAAGAATATTCATGTTCATAATCAGAGGGGTAATAATATGCATATAGGATCTGAACATATGATCTTCCACCAAATAAACCAACTAGCATCAACTACAAGGAGTAATCAACACTACTAGCAACCTACTAGCACCAATCCCAGACTTTGAGACAAGAATTGGATACAAGAGATGAACTAGGGTTTGGAGATGAGATGGTGCTGGTGAAGATGTTGATGGAGATTGCCCTCTCCCGATGAGAGGAGCATTGGTGATGACGATTGTGATGATTTCCCTCTCCCGGAGGGAAGTATCCCCGGCAGAACAGCTCTGCCGAAGCTCTAGATTGGTTCCGCCAAGGTTCCGCCTCGTGGCGGCGGAGTCTCGTCCCAAAAAGTTCCTTCTGATTTTTTCTCATCGAAAGACTTCATATAGGAGAAGATGGACGTCAAAGAGCCACCAGGGGGCCCACGAGGTAGGGGGCGTGCCCCCCACCCTCGTGAGCAGGGTGTGGGCCCCCTGGCCTTCATCTTTGGCGAGGATTTTTCTTTATTTGTTTTAAGATGTTCCGTGGAGTTTCAGGACTTTTGGAGTTGCGTGGAATAGGTCTCTAATATTTGCTCCTTTTCCAGCCCAGAATTCCAGCTGGCGGCATTCTCCCTCCTTATGTAAACCTTGTAAAATAAGAGAGAATAGCCATAAGTATTGCGAAATAAAGTGAAATAACAGTCCATAATGCTATAAATATTGATATAAAAGCATGATGCAAAATGGACGTATCAACTCCCCCAAGCTTAGACCTCTCTTGTCCTCAAGAGAAAAGCCGATAACAATAAATATGTCCTCATGTTTAGAGGTAGAGGAGTCGATAAAAATAAAATACGGACATGAAGGCATCATGATTATTCTCATAACAGCAACATATAGATTTTGTCATATGATTACTTATGTTCAAGTGATGATCTATTCACAATGCAAAAGTATAAATCATAAACCTTATTGGGCTCCGACGAAGTATAATCTCAGTCATTGAAGCAATTGCAATTTATCATAACATCGGAAAGAGTCTATGTCAGAGCTAAAAAGCAAGTCCACATACTCAACTATCATTTAGTCCTCCATAATTGCTAACACTCACGCAATACTTGTGGTTACGGAGTTTTAATCGGACATAGAGAAAGATAGGGGCTTATAGTTTTGCCCCACAACCTTTTACCTCAAGGGTAATGTCAACAATAATTGTTCATGCTCCCCTACATCCAATTAGATATATATATATATATCATGTTCTTTCCAACATGTTGAGCTTGCCAAAGGATAAAATGAAAAAGAAAAGGTGAAGATCACCATGACTCTTGCATAAGGTAGAAGATAATAGTAAAGGATAGGCCCTTCGCAGAGGGAAGCAGAGGTTGCCATGCGCTTTTATGGTTGGATGCACAAAATCTCAATGCGAAAGAACGTCACTTTATATTGCCCCTTGTGATATGAACCTTTATTATGCATTCCGTCGCTTTTATTACTTTCACATCACAAGATCGTATAAATCTTATTTATCCCACACCAATCAATCATACATGTTTAGAGCAATTTTTATTGCTTTGCACCGATGACAACTTACTTGAAGGATCTTACTCAATCCATAGGTAGATATGGTGGACTCTCATGGCAAAACTGGTTTAAGGGTATTTGGAAGCATAAGTAGTATTTCTACTTGGTGCTGAGAATTTGGCTAGCATGAGGGGGAAAGGCAAGGTCAACAAGTTAGAGGATCCATGACAACATACTTTATCTCAGATATAAGAAAGACATAACTCATTACGTTGTCTTCCTTGTCCAACATCAACTCTTTAGCATGTCATATTTTAATGAGTGCTCCCAATCATAAAAGATGTCAATGATAATATATCTATATGTGAAAACCTCTCTTTCCTTATTACTTCCTATTAATTGCAAAAATGACCAAAGGTATGTCTGCCAACTCCCAACAACTTTTAATCATCATACTCTTTCTATGTGAAGTCATTACTCTCAATAAGATCAATATGAACTTTTTGTTTCTTTTTATTCTTCTTCTCTTTTATTTTATTCACCCAAGATCATGGAAAAATAATCAAGCCCTTGACTCAACGCTAATCTTTATTATATATAGCTCACGGACTCGATTACAAAGAGAGATCAAAAAGCAAAACTCAAAACTAGATCATGCCATAAACTTTATTCTACTAGATCAAGATACTACTAATAGGATCGAACTAAGAAAAACGATAAAGATAGGAGTTGTGATGGTGATACGATAATGGGGCACCTCCCCCAAGCTTGGCAGTTGCCAAGGGGAGTGCCCATACCCATGTGATTATATCTCCTTGGTTGGTGAAGAAGGGGGAGGTGTTGTTGATTTAGTTGATGGCTTAGGCTTCTCCCTTAATTTGCACTTGAGGACAGCATTTTGATCCCTCAGATCATCAATCTCCCACTCCAGGGTTAATATCTTTTTGCATAGGTCCTGCTTATTTTCTTGCAAGAGACGAAAAGGGATAAACTCGAACTTGGGTTTCTTTACCCTATCAGGGAGACTTGACTTTTTGAACTCCACGTGCATGTCCCCAGGTTGAGGTAATGGTGCTTCATCTTCATCTGATCTCGCCTCCTCCTTCCCCTTGGGTTCATAGTCCTCTTCTTCCTCCGTGGTCCATCCATCATGTTCCACATCTCCATAGACCTTTGGATCTTCTAAGTAATCATCCACATAGCTTTCTCCTTCCGAATCCGTACCACATACCTATTCCTTTTGGGGGTCTGAAACGTTCTGGAAAGTGTCCCTTATGTATTCCTCCGGGGATACAGTTTCAATAATATTGGTTTCAACATTTATGGGATTACCTAAGATATAATGTTTAATTCTTTGACCATTTACCACCTTCAGATTTGTGCCTTCAAAGTTGTTGATCTTTATGGCGCCAGAACGATAGACCTCTTCGATAACATAGGGGCCTTCCCATTTAGAGAGAAGTTTGCCTGCAAAAAATCTTAAACGAGAGTTGTATAGCAATACATAATCACCTACATTAAACTCACGCTTTTGTATCCTTTTGTCATGCCATCTTTTAACTTTTTCTGTAAACAACTTGGCATTTTCATAAGCTTGGGTTCTCCATAAATCAAGTGAGCTAATATCAAATAACCTCTTCTCACCGGCAAGTTTAAAATCATAGTTGAGCTCTTTAATAGCCCAATACGCCTTATGTTCTAGTTCGAGAGGTAAGTGACATGCTTTTCCATAAACCATTTTATATGGAGACATACCCATAGGATTTTTGTATGCAGTTCTATAAGCCCACAATGCATCATCAAGTTTTTTGGACCAATTCTTTCTAGACCTATTAACAGTCTTTTGCAAAATTAATTTGAGCTCTCTATTGCTCAACTCTACTTGACCACTATACTGAGGGTGATAAGGAGATGCAATTCTATGATTAACATCATATTTAGCAAGCATTTTACGGAAAGCACCATGAATAAAGTGTGAACCACCATCAGTCATTAAATATCTAGGGACTCCAAACCTCAGAAAAATAACTTCTTTAAGCATTTTAATAGAAGTGTTATGATCAGCACTACTAGTTGGAATAGCTTCTACCCACTTAGTAACGTAATCAATAGCAACTAGAATATGTGTGTATCCATTAGAGGCAGGAAAAGGTCCCATATAATCAAAGCCCCAAACATCAAACGGTTCAATAACAAGTGAATAATTCATAGGCATTTCTTGACGTCTACTAATATTACCAATTCTTTGACATTCATCACAAGTCAAGACAAACTTACAGCATCCTTTAAGACAGTAGGCCAATAAAAACCAGATTGCAATACCTTATGTGCAGTTCTATCTCCAGCGTGGTGTCCTCCATAAGACTCGGAATGACACTTGCGTAGGATATGTTCCTGTTCATGCTCAGGTACACAACGTCTAATAACACCATCTACTCCTTCTTTATAAAGATGTGGGTCATCCCAAAAGTAATGTCTCAAATCATAGAAAACCTTTTTCTTTTGCTGGTATGTGAAGCTAGGTGGCATAAACTTAGCAACAATATAATTAGCATAATCAGCATACCATGGAGTACTATGAGAAGTACTTATAACATTTAATTGTTCATCAGGAAAGCTATCATTAATAGGTAGTGGGTCATAAGAATATTTTCTAACCTAGACAAGTTGTCTGCAACGGGGTTCTCAGCTCCCTTTCTATCAACAATATGCAAATCAAATTCTTGTAGCAAGAGAACCCATCTAATAAGTCTAGGTTTAGCATCTTTCTTTTCCATAAGGTATTTAATAGCAGCATGATCAGTTTGAACAGTTACTTTAGAATCAACAATATAAGGTCTGAACTTATCACAAGCAAATACAACTGCTAAAAGCTCTTTTTCAGTAGTAGCATAATTTCTTTGAGCATTGTCTAGAGTCTTACTAGCATAATGAATAACATTTAATTTCTTATCAACTCTTTGCCCTAGAACAGCACCTACAGCATAATCACTAGCATCACACATAATTTCGAAGGGTAAATTCCAATCAGGTGGCTGAACAACAGGTGCAGAGACTAATGCTTTCTTAAGTACTTCAAATGCTTCTACACAATCATCATCGAAGACAAATGGTATATCTTTTTGCAATAAATTAGTTAGAGGCCAGGAAATTTTTGAGAAGTCCTTAATGAACCTCCTATAAAATCTAGCGTGACAAAGGAAACTTCTTATACCTTTGATGTCCTTGGGACATGGCATCTTTTCAATAGCATCAACCTTGGCTTTATCAACTTCAATACCTCTTTCAGAAACTTTGTTCCCCAAGACAGTACCTTCATTAACCATAAAGTGGCACTTTTCCCAATTCAAGACAAGATTAGTTTCTTCACATCTCTGCAAAACTCGATCAAGATTGCTCAAGCAATCATCAAAAGAGGAACCATAGACGGAAAAGTCGACCATGAAAACCTCACAAATCTTTTCACAAAAGTCAGAGAATATAGCCATCATGCATCTTTGAAAGGTAGCAGGTGCATTACATAAACCAAAAGGCATATGTCTATAAGCAAAATTACCAAAAGGGCATGTAAAATTAGTCTTTGATTGATCTCTAGCCGACACAGGTATTTGAGAGAAACCAGAATAACCATCTAGAAAGCAATAGTGTGTATGTTTGCATAATCTTTCTAGCATTTGATCAATAAAAGGTAAGGGGTAATGATCTTTCTTAGTAGCTTTATTTAATTTGCGGAAATCAATTACCATCCTATATCATGTGATAATTCTTTGTGGAATCAATTCATCTTTATCATTAGGAACAACAGTAATACCTCCCTTCTTAGGGACACAATGGACAGGACTTACCCACTCACTATCAGCAACGGGATAGATTATACTTGCTTCCAGAAGCTTTAGTATTTCTTTTCTTACCACTTCTTTCATTTTAGGATTCAGACGTCGTTGAGGATCACGAACTGGTTTGGCATCTGCTTCCAAATTTATTTTATGTTGACATAGAGTGGGACTAATGCCCTTAAGATCATCAAGAGTATATCCAATAGCAGCACGATGCTTCTTCAGAGTTTTCAATAATCTTTCTTCTTCATGCTCTGAAAGGTTAGCACTAATAATAACAGGATATATCTTCTTTCCATCAAGATAAGCATATTTAAGATTATCAGGCAAAGGTTGAAGCTCAAACACGGGATCACCCTTGGCTGGAGGAGGATCCCCTAAAATTTCAACAGGAAAATTGTGTTGCAGAATAGGTTCCTGTTTAAAGAATACTTCATCTATTTCCCTTCTTTCATTTATGAACATATCATTTTCATGGTCTAGCAAATAGTGTTCTAAAGGATCACTAGGAGGTACGACAATAGAAGCAAGACCAATAATGTCATCCTTACTAGGTAATTCTTCCTCACGATGTTGTTTACTAAATTTAGAGAAATTAAACTCATGAACCATATCATCCAAGCCAATTGTAACAACATTCTTTGTGCAATCTATGGTAGCATTGACAGTATTTAAGAAGGGTCTACCAAATCTAATGGGACAAAAGCTATCTTCTGGGGAACCAAGAACAAGAAAATTAGCAGGATATTTAATTTTCCCACACAAGACTTCAACATCTCTAACAATTCCAATTGGTGAAATAGTATCTCTATTGGCAAGTTTAATTGTGACATCAATACCTTCTAACTCAGCAGGTGCAATTTCATTCTTAATTTCTTCGTATAAGTCAATAGGTATTACACTAGCACTAGCACCCATATCACATAAGCCATGATAACAATGATCTCCTATTTTAAAAGAAATAACAGCCACGCCTACCACAGGTCTATGTTTATCTTTATCACAAGGTTTAGCTATTCTAGCAGTTTCACCTTCGAACTGAATAACATGCCCATCAATATTATCAGACAAGAGATCTTTAACAATAGCAATATTAGGTTCTACTTTAACTTGCTCAGGAGGTGTATAAGTTCTAATATTTCTTTTATGAACAACATTTGAAGCTTTAGCATGATCCTTTATTCTAACAGGGAAAGGTGGTTTCTCAATATAAGAAGTAGGAACAATAGGATCATTTTAAGTGACAGTCTCTTCTTCAACTTTAATAGGTGCAGCTACTTTTACTTCTATGGGAGGATGATATTTAAACCACTTCTCCTTAGGGAGATCAACATAAGTAGCAAAAGATTCACAGAAAGAAGCTACTATCTCAGAGTCAAGTCCATATTTAGTGCTAAACTTACGGAAAATATCGGTGTCCATAAAAGATTTAACACAATCAAACTTAGGTGTCATACCTGACTCCTTACCTTCATCGAGGTCCCAATCTTCAGAGTTGCTTTTAATTCTATCCAATAAATTCCATCTGAATTCAATAGTCTTCATCATAAAAGAGCCAGCACAAGAAGTATCGAGCATGGTGCGATTGTTTTCAGAAAGCCGAGCATAAAAATTTTGAATGATCATTTCTCTTGAGAGCTCATGATTGGGGCATGAATATAACATTGATTTAAGCCTCCCCCAAGCTTGAGCGATGCTTTCTCCTTCGCGAGGCCAGAAATTATATATATAATTGCGATCACGATGAACAAGATGCATAGGGTAATACTTTTGATGAAATTCCAACTTCAATCTTTTATAGTCCCATGATCTCATATCATCACATAGCCTATACCATATCAATGTGTCTCCCTTCAAAGATAAAGGGAAGACCTTCTTCTTAGCAACATCATCGGGTATACCTACAAGCTTAAGTAGTCCACAAACTTCATCCACATATATTAAGTGCTCATCAGGATGCTTTGTTCCATCTCCTGTAAAAGGGTTAGCTAGCAGTTTTTCCATCATACCCGAAGGAAATTCAAAAGGAGTTTCATTTTCAATAGGTTCAGTAGGTTGAGGAGCAACTCTTTGCTCTACTAGACGGGGTGAAGATACCCCGAAAAAGCCCCTCAGAGAATTACTTTCCATAGTAACAAGTGACAGTAAATTTCAGCACACTATATAAATTTTTCCTTACCAAATTCCACCTACCAAAGGCGCTACACTCCCTGGCAACGGCGCCAGAAAAGAGTCTTGATGACCCACAAGTATAGGGGATCTATCGTAGTCCTTTCGATAAGTAAGAGTGTCGAACCCAACGAGGAGCAGAAGGAAATGATAAGCGGTTTTCAGCAAGGTATTCTCTACAAGTACTGAATAAAGTGGTAACAGATAGTTTTGTGATAAGATAAATTGTAACGAGCAACAAGTAACAAAAGTAAATAAAGTGCAGCAAGGTGGACCAATCCTTTTGTAGCAAAGGACAAGCCGGAACAAACTCTTATAATAGGAAAAGCGCTCCCGAGGACACATGGGAATATCGGCAAGCTAGTTTTCATCACGTTCATATGATTTGCGTTCGATACTTTGATAATTTGATATGTGGGTGGACCGGTGCTTGGGTGCTGTTCTTACTTGAACAAGCATCCCACTTATGATTAACCTCTATTGCAAGCATCCGCAACTACAACAAAAGTATTAAGGTAAACCTAACCATAGCATGAAACATGTGGATCCAAATCAGCCCCTTACGAAGCAACGCATAAACTAGGGTTTAAGCTTCTGTCACTCTAGCAACCCATCATCTACTTATTACTTCCCAATGCCTTCCTCTAGGCCCAAATAATGGTGAAGTGTTATGTAGTCGATGTTCACATAACACCACTAGAGGCTAGACAACATACATCTTATCAAAATATCAAATGAATACCAAATTCACATGACTACTAATAGCAAGACTTCTCCCTTGTCCTCGGGAACAAACGTAATTACTCACAAAGCATATTCATGTTCATAATCAGAGGGGTAATAATATGCATATAGGATCTGAACATATGATCTTCCACCAAATAAACCAACTAGCATCAACTACAAGGAGTAATCAACACTACTAGCAACCTACTAGCACCAATCCCGGACTTTGAGACAAGAATTGGATACAAGAGATGAACTAGGGTTTGGAGATGAGATGGTGCTGGTGAAGATGTGGATGGAGATTGCCCACTCCCGATGAGAGGAGCGTTGGTGAAGACGATGGTGATGATTTCCCCCTCCCGGAGGGAATTATCCCCGGCAGAACAGCTCTGCCGGAGCTCTAGATTGGTTCCGCCAAGGTTCCGCCTCGTGGCGGTGGAGTCTCGTCCTGAAAAGTTCCTTCTGATTTTTTCTCATCGAAAGAATTCATATAGGAGAAGATGGATGTCGGAGAGCCACCAGGGGGCCCATGAGGTAGGGGGCGCGCCCTAGGGGTGGCGCGCCCCCCACCCTCGTGATCAGGGTGTGGGCCCCCTGGCCTTCATCTTTGGCGAGGATTTTTCTTTATTTGTTTTAAGATGTTCCGTGGAGTTTTAGGCCTTTTGGAGTTGTGCAGAATAGGTCTCTAATATTTGCTCCTATTCCAGCCCAGAATTCCAGCTGCCGGCATTCTCCCTCCTTATGTAAACCTTGTAAAATAAGAGAGAATAGCCATTAGTATTGTGAAATAAAGTGAAATAACTGTCCATAATGCAATAAATATTGATATAAAAGCATGATGCAAAATGGACGTATCAAAATCCTGTAATGCTTACCATGTGTACATACCTATATTCACCCTTCAGCAATCAATGGCTAGAATAATATCCTCACAAAAAATTTGCCCACAGAACATGAGTATATAACAATGCATGGTCTGTTAGTTACCTTGAAGAATTTGTTTGTGAGGACAAAACATGATTACATAACATGCATGACATGGTAGTTTCCTGTGAAGAATCGATTGCGGGATAACATGAGTATAACCATGCATGGCACTTCTATATTTTCAAACCCAGTATACATTTCCCTGTATTTTCCTCCCAGTTCCAACAAGGACATATCAATGTTGTTTCTTGCATTATCCTACTCATACTCTGAACAATGCTGATCTTACATTAACAATGTCTGTCCTTTTAGATATGATGGAGTGTCCCTACAGTTACTGCCCTTTGTAATCACACCACCTTTGCCAAAAACAGGGAAGCACAACTGGTTCCTCGCTCGATCAGACGACGGTAAAAGACTGATGATCATTCGGACACATGAGCCGGAAAAGTTATATTGCAAAAACCCCACTGTATACAAGCACCGTGTAATACGTGAGTATCCGGACAGTGGCTGTTACGTCTATGAGCAGGATACCAGCCTGTCGGGCCTTTAGGATTTTTTTAGTTGGAGGCGGTTAAACAGCCTTGGTTCACACTCTCTGTTTCTCGGACTCAATTATCCCATTAACCAAGAGATCACCGTTGGCAAGGACCTTGATGGCAGAGAGGCTCTGTTTGCTATGGAAAACTGTGTCTACACGGCGAGCCCTAGGAGTTCGGGAGAAAACTCCCCTGATTGTCAATGATACAGCCTGCAGCCAAAAGAAGGTGAGAATGACAAAGGCATCCGGATTAACTTTTATCCTTGGATGTCTCAATTACGATAGGCAGTGATGTGGTTCAAGCCTTCAGGTTGATAGGTAATTGGGTTGTTGCATTGAAAGGGTGGATTACTGGTGTCTCTGGATCACTGGTCGCTGAAGCGGGGCTGCAAATTATGATGGTGTTGGATCATCTCTTCGAATGACTTTGTTGTCTTTGCTGCTGGTTCTGGATGGGTAGTTCTTTCTTTTGTTATGCATATTCCTTGTCATTTGGTCATCCTCGTCTATGTCACTCTTACTATGTAATAGTTGCTTCTGTTTAGAATGTCATTCTCGTCTGGATCACGAGAGTCTGAGCGCTGCAGATGGGTGCGTTTTGGTGGTGTAGCAAGACTTCTTATGAACTATCATGTCTTGTTGTTTATGTCAGTAGTAGTCACTAGTCAGTGTCTGAATGTTGTATATATCGTTGTTTCGAACTGTTTATTGTCTCAAACTAATGGTGGGCTAAATGAGGGCATCACCATTCTCTAGTGTTCAGAGTATATCTCCTTTTTTCAAGTTATATAATTTGAGCTCAATGTCTTTTCGATGATGTACACTTGTTTGGGCTAGTGAGGTGTCGTTGAATATGGGCCGAGTAGTAACGCAATGCCAAACAGGTCAATTATGACTCTCAGGCCGGGCTCTCCAAAAAAGAAAGAATAAGGACTCTTAGGCCGACATGTGGGTGCCACCTGTGTTTTCCTGCGCTTGCGCGGCGAGAGAATATTGGCGCGTGCTCAAAATTCATGCTACCTTTTCATCCCCAGTCTCCCACCCCTCCCCCACCTCTGGAATCTTGATTCCTACTCCAGTTCCCCCAAATCCCCCTCCTGTACTCCCTGTACTCAGCGCACTATCATGTTGCCGATCAACGCGGATCTCCGAGCCGAAGATCCTAAGGTTCGTCCTGCCTTCGGTCGCTGCGTGCTGTCGCTCAACAGTGGCATGGCGGCGCTTGACGACCAGTTTGCCGGTAAAGTGTTGATGGTAACCATCAACGGCGACCGGCCTCCCGTCTCACCGGACGACCATGTAAAAGCTCTTGGCATTGCGCACGGCATCCAAATAAGTGACTTGCTCGTCGAAGTATGTCCGCCACCGGCTGATTTCTTCATCAGGTTGCGGACAACTTTTGACTGCAGTCGTGTGTTCGAATCTTCCCGGCGTTTGTTCTGAGATGGCGCGCTGGTAAGCTTTGATCGGTGGCACCCAGGATGGGGCTCGGTGCCCTCTGAGCTTGAGTTTTTAACAAAGCTTACCTTCCACGGCATGCCTCGACGTGCTTGGAACAGCGAGTCCATGAACGAGCTTATCAACGACCTTGGAGGTGAGCTCGTAAGTACGTTTGTTCCTCCAGACAGCTGGGCTCTGACGGTTTTGGCATGGATGAAGAAACCGTCCACCATACCTAAGGTGATTGGTGTTGAGATACCGGTGTAGGAACCGGGGTTGTACTATTCGTCGCCACCAAGGCCGCCGCGGACCACGTTAGGGATGTACCTGTATCGAGTGTCCATGCATGTCGAAGAAGTGGTCAATCCATCAATCGAAGTCCTGCCACTGCCGCTGGTGCCAGGGTCCGTCGACGACGTCCATTACAGGAGTCAACGTCAGACTTTCCCCGTGTTGCTCGGAACGGTGGATGGCACAGGGCCTACTCCATCGCGCGGCGGAGGCCACTGCTTCTTTGGGAGAAGAGGCAGGGCTGGCTGCCTGGATGTGCTCTAATTTGAGGTAACAACTGAATCTTGTCAGATACTAGTTAGATCCGAGCTATGGGTGTGAAGCACTAATATGCTAGTACATTTGATTGTGACATGTTTTGTACCTGAACTTTTTTTAGAAAGGGTTGTACGTCAACTTAATGTGCTAGAAGAACTTATTGTGTTGTCTGTCTGTTTTCTTTGCACAACATTCAAGATATTTCCCCGTCATTGATAAAGACGATGAACCATTATGTACGACTTCGTTGGTTTCAACATAGCCCTTCCCGTAGCGATCCACTGATTCCATCCTGATTGTGCCGCCTGCGTGAAATTTTTGTATGCAAGTTCAGTGTGCTATGATGTTCTATATGATTGTGTCAACTATATAAGTTTTTACTGAGCATCAGCAATGCATATGGCTGAAAGATGTATTTACGAGCATCGACCGATGGGTCTCTCTCTCTATCTCTCTCTCTCTCACACACACACACACACGCACACACACACGCGCGCACGCACAAGTGGGACCCGTTGAATTATTTATTTGCTCGTGACAGCTTTTAATTAGGTTCCACTGTAATCTAACTTTTTTCTTAAGATATTAATTGAGCTCAGTGACTTCAAAAAGTTATACAGAAGCCTTGTTTGGGCCTTTCCGGCGTAGCTGAATGTGGGTTGAGTAACCATGTTAGGTTGTACTGTACTACACAGGCCTTTTTTCAACATCAGCAATGCAACTGGGCCGACAGTTGTACACAATATCCGGGTCAACTTATTATTCTCCGCCCCGCTGGGCTGCAAACTTTCCTAGGAGGTATGCATTAGGCTTAACAAGAAAATGGACTTTAAGAAATAATAAATGGGATGTAATTATAATAACTGGACAGTTACTATGCACCAAACACGTAATTAGTTTGAAAATTATATTATTTTTGGAATATGAAAATTTTAATTTCATTACCTGTTGCGCGCGCAATATTTCGTTGGATTTTAACGTAATATAACTTTATTTTGAAATTATATTTAACCTGACTAGAAATTTCGGATAAAAATATTTTGGATCCCATCAAAACGTGGGAATTTTTTTTGAATTCTGTTTTGAGCGGTTGTTTGAAATTATTAATCGTTTTCCTAGCTAGAAGTTGGGCTGTACTTTTAACAAACTGTAAATGGGCTGTAGTAAATTCCATTAGAATTAAAAAATGGGCTATACATTCTTACAAATCACAAATGGGCTATATGTTCTCTGCCAAATCCGAGCTGTGGGCCTACTAAGTTGACGCGTACCAAGGGCTTTGTCAACTTAGTCAATATAAACGATTCTAGCTGCAGTGATTGTACGATGTCCATCCAACGGCCGTAGTGCATCTTCAACCTCTGGTCTTCTTGCTCCAGCCGCCCAAAGCAGCGCTGGCTGTGTCGCGTGCTCCAGCCTCCCGTGGCCGGTTGTGATGCCGCGGAGGCCTCACCGCCCCGTACTACTCCTACCGCTGGCCAGGCCATCCCTCTACTCACCCACACCCCCTATTATTCTGCGGCGACGGCAGCCTCACACCGCAGCCGACCAATGAACCCTCGTACTCCTCTCCGCGCGGGCTTCCACTGCTGCGTCTTCCCCGGCCCCGCGTCGTCCCCTTCCTAGGCATCGCCGTCGTCCAGACCACCGCCCTAGTGCTCTCGGCGCGGCGTAGTCAACGTGGTCAACGACCGACTTCCATCGGAAGAGTACTGTACATGGAGAGGCTGACAGCTGGGTCCAAGTGGCCGCAAGGAAGTGCCTCCTTATTACGCGCAAAATAATTATTCCTCCACCTGACAGCAGGGACCCACCGGACGGGCCACCTTATTTCGCAAAAAAACGTTTCCCCCCTGACTGCTGGGACCCACCGGACGGGCCAGCGTATTTCGTGAAAAAAAAATGTTCCCCCGCTGTCAGCTCGGACCCACCGGAAGTGCCTCCTTATTACGCACAATAAAATGAATGCTCCCCCTGCTAGCTGGGACCCACCATGGTGGGAGGCTGACTTGTGGGCCTAGTAAGTTCACTGGGACGGGGGCCTTTGTCAACTTTAGTCAATATGAACGATTCTAGCTCCAGTGATCGTACGATGTCCATCCAACGGCCATAGTGCTTCTTCACCCTCTGGTCTTCTTGCTCCAGACGCCCAAAGCAGCGCTGGTCGTGTCGCATGCTCCTGCCTCCCGTGGCCGGTTGTGATGCCACGGAGGCCTCACCGCCCCCTACTATTCCCATCGCTGGCCAGGCCCTGCGGCGACGGCAGCCTCACACTGCAGCCGAACCAGTGAACCCTCGTACTCCTCTCCACGCGGGCTCCTACTGCCGCGTCTTCCCCGGCTCTCCGTCGTTCCCTTCCTAGGCCTCATCGTCGTCCACCGCCTTGGTGCTCTCGGCGCGACGTGGTCAACGTGGTCAAGGAACGACTTCCATTGGACATGGACTGTATGTGGAGAGGATGATAGCTGGGTCCACGGCCGCAGCAATGAAGTGCCTCCTTATTACGCGGAAAATAATGATTCCTCCAGCTGACAGCTAGGACCCACCGGACGGGCCACTGTATTTCGCGAAAAAAACATTTCCCCCTGACTACTGGGACCCACCAGCTACATCTTCGCATGCAAGGAAGTGCGTCCGGGCAAAAAAATGATTCGCCCCCCTGACTGCTGGGACCCAGCAGCTACATCTTCGCAGGCAAGGAAGTGCCTGACAGTCGTGACCCACCTGGTCGAAGCGTAAGTAGCGTTGTCATTCTGGTCGCGAACGTGTACGTACATATATACTGGTGGATGTAGAGGCACGCACGTGTCGTAGTAGAGGCTCGTACATGTCGTAGTAGAGGCGTGCACATAGCATGTACACGTACGTACAGCGCCCAGGGTGCAAGAAAGAAAATACGGCCACGTATGTGTACATACGGGCAGGGTCTCGAACGCCTACTCGCGCATACGTACGGCCAGGGCTCGTGTACATGGCTGGGTCGGAACGGAGAAACAGCGCCGTCGTCGTGTTCATGGGGAGGCAACGGAATGCGTCGTGTTCATCGGGAGGCAACGGAACGCGTGGGAGCCAACTGGCTGGGTCAGAACGGAATGCGTGGTCGTGTTCATCGGGAGGGCTTGGACGGAACAGGCGATGGAAACAAGGCATGGCGTACCTCACAACGGAGGAAACGGACCTCCTACATTCGGAACGGGGTCCTATTGATCGGGAGGAGTCTGGCGTACCGCAAAACGGAGGAAACGGACCTCCTACGGTCGAAACGGGGGTCCTGTTCATCGGGAGGGGTGTGGCGTACCGCAAAACGGACGAAACGGACCTCCTACGGTCGAAACGGGGGTCCTGTTGATCGGGAGGGGTGTGGCATACCGCAAAACGGACGAAACGGACTTGTGTTGGAGCGCTACGGTCGAAACGGGGGTCCTGTTCCTCGGGAGGGGTGTGGCGTACCGCAAAACGGGACTCCATGGGATACTGTTCATCTCCACCGTCGACCTCCTCCAGCCTCCACGGGCTACCGTCGACCTCCTCCAGCCTCCACGAGCTCCTGTTCATCCAGCCTCCACCGTGTGCTACTCCACCGGCTACTATTCAACCACCCCTCCATCTCGACCGTCTACTGTTCATCCAGCCCTCCACACCACGGGGTTCTGTTCAACCACCCCTCCACGGGCACCCCTCCATCGTCTCCTATTCATCCAGCCCACCACCACGCCACGGGGTCTTGTTCATCCAGAGGCAACGCCACCGCTCACTGTTCATCCAACCCCCCCCCCCCCCCCCCCCCCCCCCCCCCCCCCCCCCCCCCGCGCGCAACGCTCACTGTTCATCCAATCGATCAGCTTCAGTTAGCAGCAGTAGCGAAGGAATCGCTTGATCGGGTTCAGTTAACAGCCATCGATCGATTTCTCGGGTTCAGTAACGCGTAGCCTGCAGTGCAATCGCTCGGGTTCAGTTAGAGCCCAACGCCTCGCTCAGGTTCAGTTAGAGCCAATGCCTCGCATACACATTTGTACGTGTACGAGAGAAACACGCATCGCTCGGCCCCCGACCTCCCACCGTAACCGGGAACTCCTCGAAATTTTCCTCCCCCTCGCTTCTACCATGGTTTTTTCTGTCATGCACGGCCCAAAGAATGTCATGCAGCTGTGTCTCCGGCCCGCCCAGGACGAAAAGCCCATTTTCTGTCATGATTTTTTGTCATAGAAGTAGGAGCCCACCACATCTATGATGATACCGGGTTTTGTCACAATTATCGTCATAGAAGTGTCATATGTATGACAGAAAAAATTTGTTCAGCCCAAAATGTCACGAATGTGTCTTTTTTTGTAGTGATGACATATTATTGATCGAAAATGATGTAGAATTTTCTGGAAAGCATAAAAGAGTGTTTGAAAGGAGTTTTTCAAAGAAAGACCTCGGTGAAGTTGCTTACATATTGGGCATCAAGATCTATAGAGATAGATCAAGACGCTTGATAAGATTTTTCAATGAGTACATACCTTGACAAGATTTTTGAAGTAGCTCAAAATGGAACAGTCAAAGAAGGAGTCCTTGCCTGAGTTGTAAGGTGTGAAATTGAGTAAAGACTCAAAACCCGGCCACGGCAGAAAATAGAAAGATAATGAAAAGTCATTCCCTATGCCTCAGTAATAGGTTCTATAAAGTATGCTATGCTATGTACCAGACCTATTGTATACCTTAGCATGATTTTGGCGAGGGAGTACAATAGTGATCTAGGAGTAGATCACTGGACAGCGGTCAAAATTATCCTTAGAGGACTAAGGAAATATTTCTCGGTTATGGATGTGATAAAAGAGTTCGTCGTAAAGAGTTACATCGATGCAAGCTTTTTACACCGATCTAGATACATATTAAAAGTGGGAGCAATTAGCTAGAGTAGCTCCATGCAGAGTATTGTAGACACAGAAATTTGCAAAATACATACGGATCTGAATGTTGCACACCTGTAGACTAAACTTCTCTCACAATCAAAACATGATCACTCTTTGGGTGTTAATCACATACCGATGTGAACTATATTATTGAATATAGTAAACCCTTTGGGTATTAGTCACATGAAGATGTGAACTAATCACATAAAGATGTGAACTATTGGTGTGAAATCACATGACGGTGTGAACTAGATTATTGACTCTAGTGCAAGTGGGAGACTGATGGAAATATGCCCTAGAGTCAATAATAAAGTTGTTAATTATATTTCCTTATATCATGATAAATATTTATTACTCATGTTAGAATTTTATTAACCGGAAACTTAGTACATGTGTGAATACATAGACAAATAGAGTTTCCCTAGTATGCCTCTAATTGACTAGCTTGTTAATCAAAGATGGTTAAGTTTCCTAGCCATGGACACGTATTGTCATTTGATGAACGGGATCACATCATTAGAGAATGGTGTGATGGACAAGACCCATCCGTTAGCTTAGCACTATGATTGTCTAGTTTATTGCTATTGCTTTCTTCATGACTTATACATGTTCCTATGACTATGAGATTATGCAACTCCCGAATACCGGAGGAACACTTAGTGTGCTATCAAACATCACAACGTAACTGGGTGATTATAAAGATGCTCTACATGTGTCTCCGATGGTGTTTGTTGAGTTGGCATAGATCGAGATAAGGATTTGTAACTCCGATTGTCGGAGAGGTATCTCTGGGCCCTCTCGGTAATGCACATCACTATAAGCCTTGCAAGCAATGTGACTAATGAGTTAGTAATGGGATGATGCATTACGAAACAAGTAAAGAGACTTGCCGGTAACGAGATTGAACTAGGTATGATGATACCGACGATCGGATCTCGGGCAAATAACATACCAATGACAAAGGGAACAACGTATGTTGTTATGCGGTTTGACCGATAAAGATCTTCATAGAATATGTAGGAGCCAATATGAGCATCTAGGTTCCGCTATTGGTTATTGACCGGAGATATGTCTCGGTCATGTCTACATAGTTCTTGAACCCGTAGGGTCCACACGCTTAACGTTCTATGACGATTTGTATTATGAGTTATGTGATTTGATGACCGAAGTTTGTTCGGAGCCCCATATGAGACCACGGACATGACGAGGAGTCTCGAAATGGTCGAGACGTAAAGATCGATATATTGGAAGGCTATATTCAGATATCGGAAAGGTTCTGAGTGGTTCGGGTATTTTTCGGAGTACCAAAGAGTTACAGGAATTTGCTGGGGGAAGTATTGGGCCTTCATGGGCCTTAGTGGAAAGGAGAGAAGGGCCACAAGGGGAGGCCGCGCGCCCCGATGGGCTGGTCCAGATTGGACTAGGGAGGGGGCGGCGCCCCCCTCTTTCCTTCTCCCTCTCCTCTCTTTCCTTCTTCTCCTACTTGGACTAGGAAAGGGGGAAACCTACTCCTACTAGGAGTAGGAATCTCCCCTTTGGGCGCGCCCCTTGTGGCAGGACCTCCTCCTCCTCCCCTCCTTTATATACGGGGCAGGGGGGCACCCCATAGACACACAAGTTGATCTTTAGCCATGTGCGGTGCCCCCTCCACAGTTTTCCACCTCGGTCATATTGTCGTAGTGCTTAGGCGAAGCCCTGCGTCGGTAACTTCATCATCACCGTCACCACACCATCGTGCTGACAAAACTCTCCCGCGGCCTCAGCTGGATCTAGAGTTCGAGGGACTTCACCGAGCTGAACATGTGCAGATCACAGAGGTGTCGTGCGTTCGGTACTTGATCAGTTGGATCACGAAGACGTTCGACTACATCAACCGCATTACTAAACGCTTCCACTTTCGGTCTACGAGGGTACATAGACACACTCTCTCCTCTCGTTGCTATGCATCTCCTAGATAGATTTGCGTGATCGTAGGAAAATTTTGAAATACTGCGTTCCCCAACAGAGAGGTCGACCAGCCCACAAGGCGCTAGTGCGCCCCCATATATTGTTGGGGAATGCAGTATTTCAAAAAAATTCCTATGATCACGCAAGATCTATCTAGGAGATGCATAGCAATGAGAGGGGAGAGTGTGTCCACATACCCTTGTAGACCGAAAGCGGAAGCATTTAGTTACGCGGTTGATGTAGTCGAACGTCTTCGCGATCCAACCGATCCAAGCACCGAATATACGGCACCTCCGTGTTCAGCACACGTTCCGTTCGATGACGTCCCTCGATCTCTTGATCTAGTTGAGGATGAGGGAGAGTTCCGTCAGCACGACGGTGTGGCAACGGTGATGATGAAGTTACCGGCGCAGGGCTTCGCCTAAACACTACGTCGATATGCCCGAGGTGTGTAACTATGGAGGGGGGCACCGCACACGGCTAAGAGAAGACTTGGTGTGCCTTTAGGGTGCCCCTCCCACGTATATAAAGGGGCAGGAGAGGAGGCTGACCGTAGAGGGGCGCGCCAAGGGGGGGAGTCCTACTTGGACTCCCGGTCCAAAGTAGGATCCCCCTTTCCTTTTCGAAGAAGGGGGAAAGAGAAGGAGAAGAATAAGGAAAGGGGGCCCCCCCAACCCTAGTCCAATTTGGATTGGGCTTGGGGGGCGCGTGCCACTACGTGGCCGCCACCTCCTCTCTTCCACTAGGGCCCATGAAGGCCCATTAACCCCCGGGGTTTTCCGGTAACCCCCTGGTACTCTAAAAAATGTCCGAAACTTTCCGAAACCATTCCGGTGTCCAAACATAACCTTCCAATATATCAATCTTTATGTCTCGATCATTTCGAGACTCCTTGTCATGTCTATGATCTCATCCAGGACTCCGAACAAACTTCGGTTCATCAAATCACATAACTCATAATACAAATCGTCATCGAACGTTAAGCGTGCGGAACCTACGGGTTCGAGAACTATGTAGACATGACCGAGACACATCTCCGGTCAATAACCAATAGCAGAACCTGGATGCTCATATTGGCTCCTACATATTCTACGAAGATCTTTATCGGTCAAACCGCATAACAACATACGTTGTTCCCTTTGTCATCGGTATGTTACTTGCCCGAGATTCGATCATCGGTATCATCATACCTAGTTCAATCTTGTTACCAGCAAGTCTCTTTACTCGTTCTGTAATGCATCATCTCATGGCTAACTCATTAGACACATTGCTTGCAAGGCTCATAGTGATGTGCATTACCGAGAGGGCCCAGAGATACCTCTCCGATACATGGAGTGACAAATCCTAATCTCGATCTATGCCAACTCAACAAACACCATTGGAGACACCTGTAGAGAAACTTTGTAATCACCCAGTTATGTTGTGACATTTGATAGCACACAAGGTGTTCCTCCGGTATTCAGGAGTTGCATAATCTCATAGTCTGAGGAACATGTATAAGTCATGAAGAAAGTAATAGCAAAAAAATTAAACGATCATTATGCTAAGCTAACAGATGGGTCTTGTCCATCACATCATTCTCTAATGATGTGATCCCATTCATCAAATGACAACACATGTTTATGGTGAGGAAACTTAACCATCTTGGATTAACGAGCTAGTCTAGCAGAGGCATACTAGGGACACTCGGTTTGTCTATGTATTCACACATGTACTAAGTTTTCGGTTAATACAATTCTAGCATGAATAATAAACATTTATCATGATATAAGGAAATATAAATAACAACTTTATTATTGCCTCTAGGGCATATTTCCTTCAGTCTCCCACTTGTACTAGAGTCAATAATCTAGATTACATAGTAACGATTCTAACACTCATGGAGTCTTGGTGTTGATCATGTTTTGCTCGTGAGAGAGGCTTAGTCAACGGGTCTGCAGCATTCAGATCCGTATGTATCTTGCAAATCTCTATGTCTCCCTCCTTGACTTGATCGCTGATGGAATTGAAGCGTCTCTTGATGTGTTTGGTTCTCTTGTGAAATCTGGATTCCTTCGCCAAGGCATTTGCTCCAGTATTGTCACAAAATATTTTCATTGGACCCAATGCACTAGGTATGACACCTAGATCGGATATGGACTCCTTCATCCATACTCCTTCATTTGTTGCTTCCGAAGCAGCTATGTACTCCGCTTCACACGTAGATCCCGCCACGACGCTCTGCTTGGAACTGCACCAACTGACAGCTCCACCATTCAATATAAATACGTATCCGGTTTGTGACTTAGAGTCATCCGGATCAGTGTCAAAGCTTGCATCGACGTAACCGTTTACAATGAGATCTTTGTCACCTCCATAAACGAGAACCATATCCTTAGTCCTTTTCAGGTATTTCAGGATGTTCTTGACCGCTATCCAGTGATCCACTCCTGGATTACTTTGGTACTGCTAAACTAATAGCAAGGCACACATCAGGTCTGGTACACAACATTGCATACATGATAGAACCTATGGCTGAGGCATAGGGGATGACTCTAATTTTCTCTCCATCTTCTGCAGTGGTCGAGCATTGAGTCTGGCTCAACTTCACACCTTGTAACACATGCAAGAACCCTTTCTTTGACTGATCCATTTTGAACTTCTTCAGAACTTTATCAAGGTATGTGCTTTGTGAAAGTATTAAGTGTCTTGATCTATCTCTATAGATCTTGATGCCCAATAAATAAGCAGCTTCACCGAGGTATTTCATTGAAAAATTCTTATTCAAGTATCCTTTTATGCTATTCAGAAATTCAGTATCATTTTCGATCAACAATATGTCATCCATATATAATATCAGAAATGCTACAGAGCTCCCACTCATTTTCTTGTAAATACAGGCTTCTCCAAATGTCTGTATAAAACCATATGCTTTGATCACACTATCAAAGCGTATATTCCAACTCCGAGAGGCTTGCACCAATCCATAAATGGATCGCTGGAGCTTGCACACTTTGTTAGCACCTTTTGGATCGACAAAAACCTTCTGGTTGCATCATATACAACTCTTCTTTACGATATCCATTAAGGAATGCAGTTTTGACATCCATTTGCCAAATTTCATAATCATAAAATGCGGCAATTGCTAACATGATTCGGACAGGCTTAAGCATCGCTACGGGTGAGAAGGTCTCATCGTAGTCAACTCCTTGAACTTATCGAAAACCTTTCGCAACAAGTCGAGCTTTGTAGACAGTAACATTACCGTCAACGTCGGTCTTCTTCTTGAAGATCCATTTATTTTCTGTTGCTTGCCGATCATCAGGCAAGTCAACCAACATCCACACTTTGTTCTCATACATGGATCCCATCTCAGATTTCATGGCCTCAAGCCATTTTGCGGAATCTGGGCTCATCATCGATTCCTCATAGTTCGTAGGTTCGTCATGGTCAACTAAGATGACCTCTAGAACAGGATTACCGTACCACTCTGGTGCGGATCTTACTCTGGTTGACCTACGAGATTCGGTACTAACTTGATCAGAAGTTTCATGATCATCATCATTAGCTTCCTCACTAATTGGTGCAGGAATCACTGGAACTGATTTCTGTGATGAACTACTTTCCAATTTGGGAGAAGGTACAATTACCCCATCAAGTTCTACTTTCCTCCCACTCGCTTCTTTCGAGAGAAACTCCTTCTCTAGAAAGGATCGATTCTTCGCAACGAATATCTTGCCTTCGGATCTGTGATAGAAGGTGTACCCAACAGTCTCTTTTGGGTATCCTATGAAGACAAATTTCTCCGATTTGGGTTCGAGCTTATCAGGTTGAAGCTTTTTCACATAAGCATCGCAGCCCCAAACTTTAAGAAATGACAACTTGGGTTTCTTGCCAAACCACAGTTCATATGGTGTTGTCTCAACGGATTTAGATGGTGCCCTATTTAACGTGAATGCAGCCGTCTCTAAAGCATAACCCAAAAACGATACCGGTAAATCAGTAAGAGACATCATAGATCGCACCATTTCTAATAAAGTACGATTACGACGTTCGGACACACCATTACGTTGTGATTATCCAGGTGGCGTGAGTTGCAAAACTATTCCACATTGTTTCAAAATGAAGACCAAACTCGTAACTCAAATATTCACCTCCATGATCAGATAGTAGAAACTTTATTTTCTTGTTATGATGATTTTCCACTTCACTCTGAAATTCTTTGAACTTTTCAAATGTTTCAGACTTATGTTTCATCAAGTAGATATACCCATATCTGCTCAAATCATCTCTGAACGTCAGAAAATAACGATACCCACCACAAGCCTCAACACTCATTGGACCGCATACATCAGTATGTATTATTTCCAACAAGTCTGTTGCTCGCTCCATTGTTCCGGAGAACGGAGTCTTAGTCATCTTGCCCATGAGGTATGGTTCGCAAGCATCAAGTGATTCATAATCATGTAGTGACCCGACCTCAAACGGTCAAGTCTCTGTGCTTAAGTGTCATCCCTGGATCAGTATGCTGACACACACAGTACCCGAGGATTTATAACAGAGGTAAATCACATGTATGAAATAACGTAAATACTATTACCTCAATCCAAATAGTGGAAGTAACAACAAGGTTGTGGATTCCCATCAACACCAACGGCAAAGTTGAGTGTAGAAATCGTCACCCTAACGTATCACTTACTCGTTGTAAGAAGTCCTGCAACATGAGATGTTGCAGCCACAAAGGGTCAGTACATTGAATGTACTGGCAAATTCACACCAGAGGATAATGATGAATAATAGCTATCACTACATGCATATATGGCTAGTGGAAAAGCTTTATGGTTATAATGTTTTTGCGAAAAGCCAATTTTTCCCTACTACAAAGGAATATAATTTATTTAACTACAAAGTTGGTTGAAAATATTGAGAAGGTTCCTCCAACTCAATCCCAAATTAAAAGTTAACAACCCAACAAAATTAATTATATAGAGTGATGAGATCAACATGATAATCCAAGAACCAGATACTCAAGATGTCCATAACCGGGGACACGGCTAACCATGATTAGTTTGTACACTCTGCAGAGGTTTGCACACTTTTCCCCACAAGACTCGATCTCCTCCGTTGGATTCCTTGCACTACATGGTGTTTGAGAAACAGATGACTGAGACACAGTCTTTCAGAAACATTAACTCTCTACTCCGGGTAGACCATACCAAACCTACAAACCCACTACCTGCTGATCTACCTCTTCAAGAGCTTCACATAACTTACTCAACTATGCTAGAGCCCATAATAGCTTGTGGCTACACACAGAAGTTTCTAGCATGAATCATCTCAGTTCCCTTTGAGCCTGGGTGGTGGTCCATAGGAAGATCACACGGGTACTCCGGGATTTCCAAAAATACAGGCATCACTGGGTACTCCAGGTGCCTCAATCCACCCAGATGTAAATTCAAGTTGCCACCTTAAGTTGAACCATTAGTTAACAATCTCACATCTGTCATGGATTTCACTCACCCAAACCACGTCTACGAGCATAGCATAGCAATATAAGCAACGCGTAGAAGTAACTCCCAAGGGTTTGAATATAACAGGGCAATAGGCTCTACCTCAACAACTACTTCCCAACCAACAAGTTAATGACATTCTAACCATGCAATGTTTGAGGATTGAAACTAATGCATAAAAACTGGGTATAGAAACAGTATGATCAATGTGTTACTTGCATGCAATGTTGATGAAGATGATTCGCACTCATAACTCTTGATAGTTCTACTCGTCACACTCTGTTCAATCTATCGTAAGCAAGCAATAGTAACCACACATAAGCAATCACTCAAAAGATCGGAAAGAACGAAGAAGACAATTCGGAAAACATCAAAACCAAGAAAATAAATCTTGCAACATAAAACAATTTCTAACAGCACCAAAATTATGTGAATTTGGCCTTATCAGAAAGTTTAGGTCAAGAGCTTCGATTTGCAAAAAGAATCAACTAAATCAGAGTTACGAAACTCAAGTTATGTTCAAAACAAGTTTGAATATGAATCTGAAGAAGAAATTTCAAAAAGTTGATGAGACAGGTTCACTGGATAGGTGAAAACAAGACGAAGCTATAGGCGCTGGTTTCATCTAATTTGAATAAACGAGTGAAAAGTTATGGCTATTTGAAAAATCAGGGCCAAGCTGTTTTACGGAAGAAAAATAGCTACGGCTAAAGTCTAATGTTTAAATACATAGACTAATTGATAATCTAATTATTCTATCGTATTAGTCTAGAAATAATAAACTACGGAAGTATAAAAAAATTAAGAAGGATACCTTTATAAGGCAGACAAAAGACGACTTTGGAGAGAAGAGACAATTTCCCGAAGTCGCGCCGGAGAGGAGAAATATATTCTTCTTAAATGAATCTAGTCAAACCAAAATATTGATTTAACCCGAATCGGATGATTTTTGGAGACTCTACTGGTCTATATTTATAGGTGGAAAAGAGGTTTAAGGGTCAAAGTCTAGGCAATGTAGGACTAAACATAGACGAAAATATACGAAACAGAGAAGAAAAAGGCTAACGGCTCGCGCGGGCTTAAAGGCCTCGGCCGGCCGCGCACCGTACACGGGCTGCATTTTTTTCCCAAGTCTATTTTTTTCCGAATTTTGTTTCAAAAAAACAAAAAAACTAAACATTAAAAAAAATAAAATAAAAAAAGTCAAAAGAAAACAAACGAAAAACGGGCCGGCCTGCTGCTATGCTACACATGTGGGCGGCGGTTAGTTCTAGGCGCACGCGTAATTTTTTTTCTTTTTTTATATAGTAAAGAAAGAAGAAAAATGGATAAAGATAATAAAATAAAATTTTATATAGGCATATTATATATCAAAATTTTCATAAAAATATATTCTACAACATGAACATTTCTCTAGTGCCAAATAGATTCACAAAAATTCAAATAATTCAAACAGTGCTACTTCTACAATAAAACCCAATAAAAATCATTTTAGAAATACCAAAATGATTTCAAATTTATTTCTCTCCAATTTTCTGATGTAGGGAATCATTTTACCCTATTTTCCATTTATTTTATTTTTTGGAGAAAAATAATTTGAATAAAACCCAAATAACTCCAAATTGAAAATAATTTCAAACGGACTTTAAATTTGATCCTTTTAAACTTTCAACTCGTATTTCATATATTTTGAAGAAGTCATTTTATCTTCTCTCATGAAAATCATTGAGTTGCTTAAAGTTTCCGAATTTGAAATATTTCCAAATGAAATTCAAATCTTTTCAAAAAAACCCTTTTCATTTAATTAAATGGAAGAAGTCATATCATCTTTTCTCGGGGGTTTTGTATTTGAAAAGAATTTGAATTCACGGAGATCAAAATGCAAAAATGTGAAAGTTTGGGAAAGTCCTTTTATTCCCTCTCATTTAACTTTCAAAAAGTTTCGAATTTCACTCAATCAATCACACAACAATCAAACAAAAATCTATCTATCTATTTATTATAACATTCCAAAATTTAGAATTTTGGGATGTTACAAATCAAGTGATTCCAAAAGTCCATCAGCATGGAGTTTCTTCATGCGCTTTACACCAATATGACCTAAACGATAGTGCCACAAATAAGTTGCACTATCATTATTAAACTTGTATCTTTTGGCTTCAATACTATGAATATGTGTATCACTACTATCAAGATTCAACAAAAATAGACCACTCATCAAGGGTGCATGACCATAAAAGATATTACTCATATAAATAGAACAACCATTATTCTCCGATTTAAATGAATAACCGTCTTGCATTAAACAAGATCCAGATATAATGTTCATGCTTAACGCTGGCACCAAATAACAATTATTTAGGTCTAAAACTAATCCTAAAGGTAGATGTAGAGGTAGCGTGCCAACGATGATCACATCGACTTTGGAACCATTTCCCACGCGCATCGTCACCTCGTCCTTAGCCAATCTTCGTTTAATTCGTAGCCCCTGTTTCGAGTTGCAAATATGAGCAATAGAACCAATATCAAATACCTAGGCGCTACTGCGAGCATTAGTAAGGTACACATCAATAACATGTATAGCAAATATACCTTTCACTTTGCCATCCTTCTTATCTGCCAAATACTTGGGGCAGTTCCGCTTCCAGGGACCAGTCTCTTTGTAGTAGAAGCACTCAGTCTCAGGCTTAGGTCCAGACTTGGGCTTCTTCACTTGAGCAGCAACTTGCTTCCCGTTCTTCTTGAAGTTCCCCTTCTTCCCTTTGCCCTTCTTCTTGGAACTAGTGGTCTTGTTAACCATCAACATTTGATGCTCCTTGATTTCTACCTCTGCAGCCTTTAGTATCGCGAAGAGCTCGAGAATTGTCTCATTCATCCCTTGCATATTATAGTTCATCATGAAGCTTTTGTAGCTTGGTGGCAGTGATTGAAGAACTTTGTCAATGACACTACCATCAGGAAGATTAACTCCCAGTTGAGTCAAGTGGTTGTGGTACCCAGACATTCTGAGTATATGTTCACTGACAGAACTATTCTCCTCCATCTTGTAGTTGTAGAACTTATTAGAGACTTCATATCTCTCAATCCGGGCATTTTCTTGAAATATTAACTTCAACTCCAGGAACATCTCATATGCTCCATGACGTTCAAAATGTCGTTGAAGTCCCGGTTCTAAGCCGTAAAGCATGGCACACTGAACTATCGAGTAGTCATCGGCTTTGCTCTGCCAGACGTTCATAACGTCCGGAGCTGCTCCTGCAGCGGGTTTTGCACCTAGAGGTGCTTCCACGATGTAATTTTTCTGTGTAGGAATGAGGATAATCCTCAAGTTATGGACCCAGTCCGTGTAGTTGCTACCATCATCTTTCAACTTAGATTTCTCTAGGAACGAATTAAAATTCAAAGGAACGGTAGCACGGGCCATTGATCTACAACAATGTAGACATGCAAAATACTATCAGGTACTAAGTTCATGATAAATTAAAGTTCAATTAATCATATTACTTAAGAACTCCCACTTAGATAGACATCTCTCTAGTCATCTAAATGATCACGTGATCCATATCAACTAAACCATGTCCGATCATCACGTGAGATGGAGTAGTTTTCAATGGTGAACATCACTATGTTGATCATATCTACTATATGATCCATGTTCGACCTTTTGGTCTCAGTGTTCCGAGGCCATATCTGCATATGCTAGGCTCGTCAAGTTTAACCTGAGTAATCTGTGTGTGTCAAACTGGCTTGCACCCGTTGTATGTGAACGTACAACTTATCACACCCGATCATCACGTGGTGTCTCGGCATGACGAACTGTAGCAACGATGCATACTCAGGGAGAACACTTATACCTTCAAATTTAGTGAGAGATCATCTTATAATGCTACCATCGTACTAAGCAAAATAAGATGCATAAAAGATAAACATCACATGCAATCAAAATAAGTGATATGATATGGCCATCATCATCTTGTGCCTTTGATCTCCATCTCCAAAGCACCGTCATGATCACCATCGTCATCGACTTGACACCTTGATCTCCGTCGTAGCATCGTTGTCGTCTCGCCAACTATTGCTTCTACGACTATCGCTACCGCTTAGTGATAAAGTAAAGCAATCACATGGCGATTGTATTTCATACAATAAAGCGACAACCATATGACTTCTGCTAGTTGCCGATAACTGTTACAAAACATGATCATCTCATACAACAATTTATATCTCATCACGTCTTGACCATATCACATCACAACATGCCCTGCAAAACAAGTTAGATGTCCTCTACTTTGTTATTGCAAGTTTTATGTGGCTGCTACGGGCTTCTAGCAAGAACCGTTCTTACCTACGCATCAAAACCACAATGATTTTTCATGAAGTGTGATGTTTTAACCTTCAACAAGGATCGGGCATAGTCAAACTCGATTCAACTAAAGTTGGAGAAATAGACACCCGCTAGCCACCAGTGTGTGAAGCACGTCTGTAGAACCAGTCTCATGAACGCGGTCATGTAATGTCGGTCTGGGCCGCTTCATCCAACAATACCGCTGAATCAAAGTAAGACGTTGCTGGTAAGCAGTATGACTATTATCGCCCACAACTCTTTGTGTTATACTCGTGCATACAACATCTACGCATAGACCTGGCTCAGATGCCACTATTGGTGAACGCAGTATTTCAAAAAAAATCCTATGATAATGCAAGATATTTCTAGGAGAAGCATAGCAACGAGAGGGGAGAGTGTGTCCACATACCCTCACAGACCAAAAATGGAAGCGTTTAGTAACAAAGTTGATATAGTCGAACGTCTTCGCGATCCAATCGATCCAAGCACCGAACATATGGCACCTCCGCGTTCAGCACACGTTCAGTTCGATGACGTCCCTCGATCTCTTGATCCAGTTGAGGATGAGGGAGAGTTTCGTCAGCATGATGGTGTGGCAACTGTGATGATGAAGTTACCAGCGCAGGGCTTTGCCTAAGCACTACGTCAATATGACCGAGATGTGTAACTGCGGAGGGGGCCACCGCACACGGCTAAGAGAAGACTTGGTGTGCCTTTGGGGTGCCCCCCTCCCACGTATATAAAGGGGGAGGAAATAAGGCCGGCCCTAGAGGGGGCGCGCCAAGGAGGGAGTCCTTCTTGGACTCCCGGTCCAAGTAGGATCCCCCCTTTCCTTTTCGAAGAAGGGGAAGGGGGAAAGAGAAGGAGCAGAAGAAGGAAAGGGGGCGCCCCCAACCCTAGTCCAATTCAGATTGGGCTCGGGGGGCGCTCGCCTCCACCTAGCCACCGCCTCCTCTCTTCCACTAGGGCCCATGAAGGCCCATTAACCCCTGGGGTTTTCCGGTAACCCCCTCGGTACTCTGGAAAATGTCCAAACCTTTCTGAAACCATTCCGGTGTCCAAACATAACCTTCCAATATATCAATCTTTATGTCTTGACCATTTTGAGACTCCTCGCCACGTCCATGATCTCATCTGGGACTCCAAACAAACTTCGGTTCATCAAATCACATAACTCATAATACAAATCGTCATCGAACGTTAAGCGTGCGGACCCTACAGGTTCGAGAACTATGTAGACATGACCGAGACACATCTCCGGTCAATAACCAATAGCGTAACCTGGATGCTCATATTGGCTCCTACATATTCTATGAAGATCTTTATCAGTCAAACCGCATAACAACATACGTTGTTCCCTTTGTCATCGGTATGTTACTTGCCCGAGATTCGATCGTCGGTATCATCATACCTAGGTCAATCTCGTTATCGGCAAGTCTCTTTACTCATTCCGTAATGCATCATCCCGTGGCTCACTCATTAGACACATTGCTTGCAAGGCTCATAGTGATGTGCATTACCGAGAGGGCCAAGAGATACCTCTCTGATACACGGAGTGACAAATCCTAATCTCGATCTATGCCAACTCAACAAATACCATTGGAGACACATGTAGAGCATCCTTATAATCACCCAGTTATGTTGTGATGTTTGATAGTGTCGGATTTCGGGTTCCGGCAGACCCTTGAGGTTCGAACACTGGGGTGCGCGCGGAGATTTCGCCTCCTACCTCCCTGCACCCCTCCGCCACACTAGGATCAAAGCTACGAAAAGAACAACACAAGGGACACAGGGTTTATACTGGTTCAGGCCACCGTTGTGGTGTAATACCCTACTCCAGTGTGTGGTGTGGTGGATTGCCTCTTGGGCTGATGACAATGGACAGTACAAGGAAGAACAACCTCGCGAGGGTCTGTTCTTGGCTGGGGCGATGAACTGCTGGGAGGAGTTCAGCCACCTTTCTCTATCTCTCTCTCTCTTTACCACCTCTCTACTTGTCGAGCCCTTGGAGGAGACTGAGCCGAACCTTTTGCTACGCGGGTGGCCGGTCCTATTTATAGTGGCCCTGGTCCTCTCCCCAAATATTGAGCGGGAAGGGAGCCAACAATGGCGGGCTAATTTGAAGGGGGACAGCAAGTATCAACTATCCTGACAAAAGTAGTCTTCGCCTGTGCAAAGCTCTGGTGATGACGCCGTCTTGGGCTCCACGGTGACCTCCGTCTCGTAGTCCTCCTGGTCTTGGTCTCGTTGCACCGAAACGGCAACCTTTGCCTGATGCCTCGGTACTCCGCGGCTGCGCTTACCCCCTTTGCACCAAAGAGGAAAGGAGGACGCTGCGCGGGCTGGCACCCGCCTGGCACCCTGAGTCGTCATGGCTTGCGTCACGGACACCTCGCGAGGTACCCCGCCTTGATCTCTCTGCCTCCTCGTGAGCCAGCCTGACGAGGCCGTGCCTGAGGAAGCTCCGTGTCATCCGCCCCGCGAGGCTTGGCCCCTCGCGAGGGCCTTGGGTTTGTGCTGGTGAAGATGGGCCGTGCTGGGCCCCCTTTTGAGCCACGCCGCAGGCCGCAGGCAGGCAAGTCTGGGGACCCTGGTTCCGAGAACGCCAACAGTAGCCCCCGGGCCCAAGGCGCGCCCGGACTTGGCCGTGCAGGGAGGCGGAAGGGCAAGGGCGAAGCGCCGCGGGCCCTAACAGCCTGCGGCCTTGGGCACCACGTGGCGGTTGACTGGACGTGGGCGCCTTAGCAGCCGCGCGAGTTGATAAGAGAGTGGCGTCCACCTAGGCCCTTCTTCTTGCTTCCCCCGGTTACCGTTCAGATCCTCTTTCCTGCGCTTCTCCTCCCTTCCTCCGAAATCTCCAGATCTGCTCTGACTGTGCGACCCAAGAAGCCATGGCGCCTCGCCAGCCCCCGGCCGCAGCTTGGTACTCATCTGCCCTGGACCTGCCGAACGTGTCAAAGGCGGGCCTTGCCCGGTTGCGCCGAATAGCGACGGCGCAAGGCATCGACGGGGCGAAGGTGTTCAAGGCCGGCTCCGCCACCTCTGAGGGTCAGAGGAGCACCTTCTATCCACTCTTCGTAAGCGCCATTGTCGCTAGCCTGGTGCCTCCCTTCTCTGAGTTCTTCTTCTCTGTCCTCCGCCATTACAAGCTGCAGGCTCTGCATCTCCATCCCAACTCCGTCCTTCTCCTCGCGATCTTTGCTTATTATTGCGAGGCCCACGTTGGGGTGCAGCCCTCAGTGGCCTTGCTGCGCCACTACTTCTCCCGCCGGACCTCTCGCAGTCCTGCTTCCGCGTGCGCGAGCTTCGTCGCGTACGGTGGCGCCATTGCCATCTCGAACTCTAGGAAGAGGATTGAGGGCTTCAGGAGCAAGTGGGTCTTGGTGGACGCTGAGCGCATCCACCCTCGGCTGATCTTGCCCACCGAGCAGCCCACGAGCTCCAGCAACTGGGGTCAAGCAGAGCTCATGGATCCCCGCGTGAAGATGGTGTTGGAGAAGATGGACGCGGATCTGAGGCCGGCCGACATGGCGGCGGCGAAGCTGACCGGCACGTCGTTGCTGAGGGAGTCCCTGGAGCACTAGCTGGCTCCTCTTCGGCAGTACTCGCTTCCAATGTGGAGGCCCCATCCGAGCCCCGCGGCCTGGGCCGACGGAGACTTGGCTGCGGTTCTCCAATCTCTGGTCAGGGGCAGTGTGGCAGGGTTGGAGGGCTCTCCTACGCCCTTGTTCCTCCGCGACGACTGGGAGCGGGTAGTGAAGTCCATGCCCGTCTTCAACGGGGAAGGGCCTGTGCCCCTGGAGGCTCCCGAGGGACCGGTGGACGTGCCCTCCGATGACTCCAGCGAAGAGGAGGAAGGAGGGGAGCACGGAAAAGGGCTTGACTCTGAGGCGACTGACGGAGAGTCGAGGGCTCCCCTCCCTCGGTGTAGGTCCCACGTTCTCCGCCTCTCTTCGAATGATGACGACGAGGATGACGACGAAGACGACGACGAGCAGGACGGCGGGAGCTCGCCCTCGATCCCGAAGAAGGACAGGACCGGGCTGATCTCCCGCGGGTCTCCCCCGGCATTGGGGCGAACCGCAGACGCACCTTCCGCCTCCAAGCTTCCCGAGGTTGACCCTTCCAGCCGGCTTTCAGGCTTCAAATTTGGCCAGAGGCCGCTTGAGCTCACTGGCGACGACCCGTAAGCGTTCGATTCTTGTCTTTGTCTCTTGCTCTGCTTCTGAGGCTTGACGTCCGCATCTTTGGATAGGTTGGCGCCCGCAGCGAAGAAGTCAAAGGGGGCTCCTGAGGTTTCGTTCGTGACAGCGCCCCTGAAGGAAGGTGACCGCGACGCACAAGCTTCTCCCACCCGGTCATCCTCGCGGGGCCTGACTGAGCATGCTGGGGCGAGCTCAGCCCCCATGGCCCAAGTGGCTCCCGAGGTGCTCCCGTCTGCCGCCACTGCTATAGTTGTCGGGGCACGGCAGACTCCGCCTCAGGATGCTGCGGCCGTGCTGCCGCCTTCTCCTCCTACTCCACCGGCTGCTATCTCCCTGACTCCTTCTGCCGTCTTGGACCACGCTGTTGCTGAGCTGGACCGGCTGCGGCAGGATCTTCTCGGCGCCGACCCCCGCCTGGTGGCCGGGCGCTTGGAGCTGGTTTCTGGATGGGTTCGCTCCGACGCTTCGATTCGGGCGGCGCTGGTCCAGGCCTCGACGGCATGGGACGAGGAGAAGCAGGCCGTCCTTGAGGCAAAGGCTGCTCGCGATGCAGCCCTGGGAGAGGTGGTCGACGCCCGTGGTCATTGCAAGGTGCTGGAGGACGAGCTGCAGGGCCTGCGGGATCAGCTCGCGAAAGAGGTTCGCCTTCGCCCAGAGCAGGAAGAGGACGTGAAGGCTCGCGAGGCGGTCGTCGAGGGCCGGGAGGCCAAGCTCAAGAAACACCGCGACCGCCTAGGCGCGCTGGAGCAGGAATTGGGGGCGAGGAAGGCCGAGCTGGACGGCAAGGCCCTGGTCCTCGCCGAAGACCGCGTGGCCTTCACGGAGCTGGAGGCGAAGGCTCGCTCCTCGCTGAGGACGCTTTACGATAGCGGCCTGGAGAGTCCGCTGGCCGGCGCCGAGGACGGCCCCGCCAAGCTGCTTCCCTTCTTGGTCCACGCTCTTGAAGATGTCGCCCTTGGCCTCGGCCCCACGGCTGAGGCCGAGGCGCGTGTTCTGTCTTCTGCAGCACTGACGCGGGTTCTCACCCACATCCACCTTCGCGATCCCGGGTTCGACCTTGACAGCCTGCTGGAGCCCGTGAGCGGCCATCGTGCGGTGGCTGCTGCCGAGGCCGTGAAGGGTCGCGCAGAGGCTCTGCTGGGGAAGTTCCGGGCCTTCAGCACCAAGCCGAAGCAAGGCACCATCGACCCCACTGCTCCGTGAGGCGAACCCACGCCGCGCCGCTCCCCCGCCGTCAAGTGACTCCATCATGGCTCCTGTCCTGCTTTTGATTCCTGCACATGTATCATGCCTCGGGGAGGCGTTTAAACTTGCGCCTGATACTGGGATAACAGTGTGGACTGTAATATTTGCTTTCGAATTCCTTTTCAATTTGTGCTTTTCCTTCCTACTTGCTTATGTTCTACGCCGGCAGAGCCCGGCCCCGCGCGTACCTCACCCAGCAATAGCCCCGACCGGAAACCAGGACAGGACCAAGGAGTGAGGGGCTACGTGACAAGTTAGGCTCCTGAGCCGCGATGCTCAGGAGTCCCCCTTGGCGCACGAATAGCAAGTAGGGAGGTGTGATGTGGGCGGATCCACCGTTCTACGTCTGCAGAGCCCGGCCACGCGCGTACCTCACCTAGCAATAGCCCCGGCCGGAAACCAGGACGGGACCAAGGAGTGAGGGACTACGTGAAAAGTGTTGGAAATATGCCCTAGAGGCAATAATAAAAGTATTATTATTATATTTCTTTGTTCATGATAATTGTCTTTATTCATGCTATAACTGTATTATCCGGAAATCGTAATACACGTGTGAATAATAGACACCAACATGTCCCTAGTAAGCCTCTAGTTAACTAGCTCGTTGATCAACAGATAGTCATGGTTTCCTGACTATGGACATTGGATGTCATTGATAACGAGATCACATCATTAGGAGAATGATGTGATGGACAAGACCCAATCCTAAACATAGCACAAGATCGTATAGTTCGTTTGCTAGAGTTTTCGAATGTCAAGTATCTTTTCCTTAGACCATGAGATCGTGTAACTCCCGGATACCGTAGGAGTGCTTTGGGTGTGCCAAACGTCACAACGTAACTGGGTGACTATAAAGGTATACTACGGGTATCTCCGAAAGTGTCTGTTGGGTTGACATGGATCAAGACGGGGATTTGTCACTCCGTATGACGGAGAGGTATCACTGAGCCCACTCAGTAATGCATCATCATAATGAGCTCAAAGTGACCAAGTGTTTGGTCATGGGATCATGCATTACGGTACGAGTAAAGTGACTTGCTGGTAACGAGATTGAACGAGGTATTGGGATACCGACAATCGGATCTTGAGCAAGTAACATACCGATTGACAAAGGGAATTGTATACGGGGTTGTTTGAATCCTCGACATAGTGGTTCATCCGATGAGATCATCGAGGAGCATGTGGGAGCCAACATGGGTATCCAGATACCGCTGTTGGTTATTGACCGGAGAGCGATCTCGGTCATGTCTACATGTCTCTCGAACCCGTAGGGTCTACACACTTAAGGTTCGGTGACGCTAGGGTTGTAGGGATATGTATATGCAGTAACCCGAATGTTGTTCGGAGTCCCGGATGAGATCCCGGACGTCACGAGGAGTTCCGGAATGGTCCGGAGGTAAAGAATTATATATAGGAAGTACTATTTCGGCCATCGGGACAAGTTTCGGGGTTATCGGTATTGTACCGGGACCACCGGAAGGGTCCCGGGGGCCCACCGGGTGGGGCCACCTGTCCCGGGGGGCCACATGGGCTGTAGGGGGTGCGCCTTGGCCTACATGGGCCAAGGGCACCAGCCCCAAGAGGCCCATGCGCCTAGGGTTTCAAGGAGGAAGAGTCCTAGGAGGGGAAGGCACCTCCTAGGTGCCTTGGGGAGGAGGGATTCCTCCCCCTTGGCCGCACCCCCTAGGAGATTGGATCTCCTAGGGCCGGCGCCCCCCCTTGGCCCTCCTATATATAGTGGGGGAAGGAGGGCTTTCAGAACACGCCTTTGGTTGCCTCCTTCTCCCTCTCCAACACCTCCTCCTCCTCCATAGCGCTTGGCGAAGCCCTGACGGAGTACTGCAGCTCCATCATCACCACGCCGTAGTGCTGCTGCTGGTGCCATCTCCCTCAACCTCTCCTTCCCCCTTGCTGGATCAAGAAGAAGGAGACGTGGTTGTTCCGTACGTGTGTTGAACACGGAGGTGCCGTCCGTTCGGTGCTAGGATCTTCGGTGATTCGAATCACGTCGAGTACGACTCCCTCATCCACGTTCTTTGAACGCTTCCGCTCGCGATCTACAAGGTACGTAGATGCATCTAATCACTCGTTGCTAGATGAACTCCTAGATGGATCTTGGTGAAACCGTAGGAAAATTTTTGTTTTCTGCAACGTTCACCAAAAGTGGCATCATGAGCTAGGTCTATGCGTAGTTCTTCTTGCGCGAGTAGAACACAATTTGTTGTGGGCGTAGATGTTGTCAACTTTCTTGCCGCTACTAGTCTTATCTTGCTTCAACGGTATTGTGGGATGAAGCGGCCCGGACCAACCTTACACGTATGCTTACGTGAGACCGGTTCCACCGACTAACATGCACAAGTTGCATAAGGTGGCTGGCGGGTGTCTGTCTCTCCTACTTTAGTTGGAGCGGATTCGATGAAAAGGGTCCTTATGAAGGGTAAATAGAAGTTGACAGATCACGTTGTGGCTTTCACGTAGGTAAGAAAACGTTCTTGCTAGAACCCTACTTCAGCCACGTAAAACTTGCAACAAAAATTAGAGGACGTCTAACTTGTTTTTGCAGCAAGTGCTTTGTGATATGATATGGCCAAAGTTGTGATGAATGATGAATGATCTATATGTGATGTATGAGATGTTCATGCTATTGTAAAAGGAATCACAACTTACATGTCGATGAGTATGACGGTGACAAGATGATCATGGAGCCCCAAGATGGAGATCAAAGGAGCTATGTGATATTGGCCATATCATGTCACTATTATTATTTGATTGCATGTGATGTTTATCATGTTTTGCATCTTGTTTGCTTAGAACGACGGTAGTAAATAAGATGATCCCTCATAATAATTTCAAGAAAGTGTTCCCCCTAACTGTGCACCGTTGCTAAAGTTCGTCGTTTCGAAGCACCACATGATGATCGAGTGTGATAGATCCTTACGTTCACATACAACGGGTGTAAGACAGATTTACACACGCAATACACTTAGGTTGACTTGACGAGCCTAGCATGTGCATAGACATGGCCTTGGAACACAGAAGACCGAAAGGTCGAGCATGAGTCGTATAGAAGATATGATCAACATGAAGATGTTCACCGACGTTGACTAGTCCATCTCACGTGATGATCGGACATGGCCTAGCCAACTCGGATCATGTTATACTTAGATGACTAGAAGAGGGATGTCTATCTAAGTGGGAGTTCATTATAATTTGATTAGATGAACTTAATTATCATGAACTTAGTCTAAAATATTTACAATATGTCTTGTAGATCAAATGGCCGACGTAGTCCTCAACTTCAACGCGTTCCTAGAGAAAACCAAGCTGAAAGACGATGGCAGCAACTACACGGACTGGGTCCGGAACCTGAGGATCATCCTCATAGCTGCCAAGAAAGATTATGTCCTACAAGCACCGCTAGGTGATGCACCTGTTCTCCCTGCAGAACAAGACGTTATGAACGCTTGGCAGGCACGTACCGATGACTACTCCCTCGTTCAGTGCGGCATGCTTTACAGCTTAGAGCCGGGGCTCCAAAAGCGTTTTGAGAGACATGGAGCATATGAGATGTTCGAAGAGCTGAAAATGGTTTTTCAAGCTCATGCCCGGGTCGAGAGATATGAAGTCTCCGACAAATTCTTCAGCTGTAAGATGGAGGAAAATAGTTCTGTCAGTGAGCACATACTCACTATGTCTGGGTTACATAACCGCTTGACTCAGCTGGGAGTTAATCTCCCGGATGACGCGGTCATTGACAGAATCCTCCAGTCGCTTCCACCGATCTACAAGAGCTTTGTGATGAACTTCAATATGCAGGGGATGGAAAAGACCATTCCTGAAGTATTTGCTATGCTGGAATCACCAGAGGTAGAAGTCAAGAAGGAACATCAAGTGTTGATGGTCAATAAAACCACTAAGTTCAAGAAGGGCAAGGGTAAAAAGAACTTCAAGAAGGACGGCAAGGAAGTTGCTGCGCCCGACAAGCAAGCTGCCGGGAAGAAGTCAAAGCATGGACCCAAGCCTGAGACGGAGTGCTTTTATTGCAAAGGGAAGGGTCACTGGAAACAGAACTGCCCCAAATACTTAGCGGACAAGAAGGCCGGCAACACCAAACGTATATTTGATATACATGTAATTGATGTGTACCTTACCAGTACTCGTAGTAACTCCTGGGTATTTGATACCGGTGCCGTTGCTCATATTTGTAACTCACAGCAGGAGCTGCGGAATAAACGGAGACTGGCGAAGGACGAGGTGACGATGCGCGTCGGGAATGGTTCCAAGGTCGATGTGATCGCCGTCGGCACGCTACCTCTACATTTACCTATGGGATTAGTTTTGAACCTCAATAATTGTTATTTAGTGCCAAGTTTGAGCATGAACATTGTATCAGGATCTCGTTTAATTCGAGATGGCTACTCATTTAAATCCGAGAATAATGGTTGTTCTATTTATATGAGAGATATGTTTTATGGTCATGCTCCGATGGTAAATGGTTTATTCTTAATGAATCTCGAGCGTAATGCTACACACATTCATAGTGTAAGTACCAAAAGATGTAAGATTGATAATGATAGTCCCACATACTTGTGGCACTGCCGCCTTGGTCACATAGGTGTCAAACGCATGAAGAAGCTCCATGCTGATGGACTTTTAGAGTCTCTTGATTATGAATCATTTGACACGTGCGAACCATGCCTCATGGGTAAAATGACCAAGACTCCGTTCTCAGGAACAATGGAGCGAGCAACCAACTTATTGGAAATCATACATACTGATGTGTGCGGTCCAATGAGTGTTGAGGCTCGCGGTGGCTTTCATTATGTTCTCACCCTTACTGATGACTTGAGTAGATATGGGTATGTCTGCTTGATGAAACACAAGTCTGAGACCTTTGAAAAGTTCAAGGAATTTCAGAGTGAAGTTGAGAATCAACGTGACAGGAAAATCAAGTTTCTACGATCAGATCGTGGAGGAGAATACTTGAGTCACGAATTTGGCACACACTTAAGAAAATGTGGAATAGTTTCACAACTCACGCCGCCTGGAACACCTCAGCGTAATGGTGTGTCCGAACGTCGTAATCGCACTCTATTAGATATGGTGCGATCTATGATGTCTCTTGCCGATTTACCACTATCTTTTTGGGGCTATGCTTTAGAGACTGCCGCATTCACTTTAAATAGGGCACCGTCGAAATCCGTTGAGACGACACCGTTTGAATTATGGTTTGGGAAGAAACCTAAGCTGTCGTTTCTAAAATTTTGGGGATGCGATGCTTATGTCAGGAAACTTCAACCTGAAAAGCTCGAACCCAAATCGGAAAAATGCGTCTTCATAGGATACCCTAAAGAAACTATTGGGTATATCTTCTACCTCAGATCCGAAGGCAAGATCTTTGTTGCCAAGAATGGATCCTTTCTAGAGAAAGAGTTTCTCTCGAAAGAAGTAAGTGGGAGGAAAGTAGAACTTGATGAAGTATTACCTCTTGAACCGGAAAATGGCGCAACTCAAGAAAATGTTCCTGAGGCGCCTACACCGACTAGAGAGGAAGTTATTGATGATGATCAAGATACTTCTTAGCAAGCTCCTACTGAAATTCGAAGGTCCACAAGGACACGTTCCGCACCAGAGTGCTACGGCAACCCTGTCTTGGAAATCATGTTGTTAGACAACGGTGAACCTTTGAACTATGAAGAAGCGATGGCGGTCCCGGATTCCGACAAATGGCTAGAAGCCATGAAATCCGAGATATGATCCATGTATGAAAACGAAATATGGACTTTGACTGACTTGCCCGTTGAACGGCGAGCCATAGAAAATAAATGGATCTTTAAGAAGAAGACAGACGCGGATGGTAATGTGACCATCTATAAAGCTAGGCTTGTCGCTAAGGGTTATTGACAAGTTCAAGGGGTTGACTACGATGAGACTTTCTCACCGGTAGCGAAGCTAAAGTCCGTCCGAATCATGTTAGCAATTGCCACATTCTATGATTATGAAATATGGCAAATGGACGTCAAAACGGCATTCCTTAATGGTTTCCTTAAGGAAGAATTGTATATGATGCAGCCGGAAGGTTTTCTCGATCCTAAGAATGCTGACAAGGTGTGCAAGCTCCAACGCTCGATTTATGGGCTGGTGCAAGCATCTCGGAGTTGGAACATTCGCTTTGATGAGATGATCAAAGCATTTGGGTTTATGCAGACTTATGGAGAAGCCTGCGTTTACAAGAAAGTGAGTGGGAGCACTATAGCATTTCTCATATTATATGTAGATGACATACTTTTGATGGGAAATGATATAGAACTCTTGGACAGCATTAAGGCCTACTTGAATAAAAGTTTTTCAATGAAGGACCTTGGTGAAGCTGCTTATATATTAGGCATCAAGATCTATAGAGATAGATCAAGACGCCTCATAGGTCTTTCACAAAGCACATACCTTGATAAGATATTGAAGAAATTCAATATGGATCATTCTAAGAAGGGGTTCTTGCCTGTGTTACAAGGTGTGAAATTGAGCTCGGCTCAATGTCCGACCACGGCAAAAGATATAGAAGAAATGAGTGTCATCCCCTATGCCTCAGCCATAGGTTCTATTATGTATGCCATGCTGTGTACCAGACCTGATGTAAACCTTGCCATAAGTTTGGTAGGAAGGTACCAAAGTAATCCCGGCAAGGAACACTGGACAGCGGTCAAGAATATCCTGAAGTACCTGAAAAGGACTAAGGAAATGTTTCTCGTTTATGGAGGTGACGAAGAGCTCGTCGTAAAGGGTTACGTCGACGCTAGCTTCGACACAGATCTGGATGACTCAAAGTCACAAACCGGATACGTGTATGTTTTGAATGGTGGGGCAGTAAGCTGGTGTGGTTGCAAGCAGAGCGTCGTGGCGGGATCTACATGTGAAGCGGAGTACATGGAAGCCTCGGAGGTAGCACATGAAGCAATTTGGGTGAAGGAGTTCATCACCGACCTAGGAGTCATACCCAATGCGTCGGGGCCGATCAAGCTCTTCTATGACAACACTGGAGCGATTGCTCTTGCAAAGGAGCCCAGGTTTCACAAGAAGACAAGGCACATCAAGCGTCGCTTCAACTCCATTCGTGAGAATGTTCAAGATGGAGACATAGAGATTTGTAAAGTACATACGGACCTGAATGTAGAAGATCCGTTGACTAAACCTCTCCCTAGAGCAAAACATGACCAACACCAGAATTCCATGGGTGTTCGATTCATCACAATGTAACTAGATTATTGACTCTAGTGCAAGTGGGAGACTGTTGGAAATATGCCCTAGAGGCAATAATAAAACTATTATTATTATATTTCTTTGTTCATGATAATTGTCTTTATTCATGCTATAACTGTATTATCCGGAAATCGTAATACACGTGTGAATAATAGACACCAACATGTCCCTAGTAAGCCTCTAGTTGACTAGCTCGTTGATCAACAGATAGTCATGGTTTCCTGACTATGGACATTGGATGTCATTGATAACGAGATCACATCATTAGGAGAATGATGTGATGGACAAGACCCAATCCTAAACATAGCACAAGATCGTATAGTTCGTTTGCTAGAGTTTTCCCAATGTCAAGTATCTTTTCCTTAGACCATGAGATCGTGTAACTCCCAGATACCGTAGGAGTGCTTTGGGTGTACCAAACGTCACAACGTAACTGGGTGACTATAAAGGTATACTACGGGTATCTCCGAAAGTGTCTGTTGGGTTGACACGGATCAAGACTGGGATTTGTCACTCCGTATGACGGAGAGGTATCTCTGGGCCCACTCGGTAATGCATCATCATAATGAGCTCAAAGTGACCAAGTGTCTGGTCACGGGATCATGCATTACGGTACGAGTAAAGTGACTTGCCGGTAACGAGATTGGACGAGGTATTGGGATACCGACGATCGAATCTCGGGCAAGTAACGTACCGATTGACAAAGGGAATTGTATACGGGGTTGCTTGAATCCTCGACATCAGTGGTTCATCCGATGAGATCATCGAGGAGCATGTGGGAGCCAACATGGGTATCCAGATCCCGCTGTTGGTTATTGACCGGAGAGCGATCTCGGTCATGTCTACATGTCTCCCGAACCCGTAGGGTCTACACACTTAAGGTTCGGTGACGCTAGGGTTGTAGGGATATGTATATGCAGTAACCCGAATGTTGTTCGGAGTCCCGGATGAGATCCCGGACGTCACGAGGAGTTCCGGAATGGTCCGGAGGTAAAGAATTATATATAGGAAGTACTATTTCGGCCATCGGGACAAGTTTCGGGGTTATCGGTATTGTACCGGGACCACCGGAAGGGTCCCGGGGGCCCACCGGGTGGGGCCACCTGTCCCGGGGGGCCACATGGGCTGTAGGGGGTGCGCCTTGGCCTACATGGGCCAAGGGCACCAGCCCCAAGAGGCCCATGCGCCTAGGGTTTCAAGGAGGAAGAGTCCTAGGAGGGGAAGGCACCTCCTAGGTGCCTTGGGGAGGAGGGATTCCTCCCCCTTGGCCGCACCCCCTAGGAGATTGGATCTCCTAGGGCCGGCGCCCCCCCTTGGCCCTCCTATATATAGTGGGGGAAGGAGGGCTTTCAGAACACGCCTTTGGTTGCCTCCTTCTCCCTCTCCAACACCTCCTCCTCCTCCATAGCGCTTGGCGAAGCCCTGACGGAGTACTGCAGCTCCATCATCACCACGCCGTAGTGCTGCTGCTGGTGCCATCTCCCTCAACCTCTCCTTTCCCCTTGCTGGATCAAGAAGAAGGAGACGTGGTTGTTCTGTACGTGTGTTGAACACGGAGGTGCCGTCCGTTCGGTGCTAGGATCTTCGGTGATTCGAATCACGTCGAGTACGACTCCCTCATCCACGTTCTTTGAATGCTTCCGCTCGCGATCTACAAGGTACGTAGATGCATCTAATCACTCGTTGCTAGATGAACTCCTAGATGGATCTTGGTGAAACTGTAGGAAAATTTTTGTTTTCTGCAACATTCACCAACAACAAGTTAGGCTCTTGAGTCGCGATGCTCAGGAGTCCCCCTTGACGCTCAAACGGCCTTCATACCTTGGCTCCGCTCGGGGAGAGGCGTGCGACGAACCAGGCCCGTGGGGACCTGGCTGGGTGGCGTGCGTCTGGGCGTGACCTTGGCGCAGCCCCCTCGCGCGGCACTCCCGAGGGGAGGCGTTGCGATGAGCCTAGACACTGAGCACTGGGCTCCCTGAGGTTGATGCGGCCCGGAGGCCACCTTCAGTTGTTTATCACCAGCGCGGAGCATAGCGCTTCCGTATGAGTACGGGCATAGCCGCTCCTCGGCAGTGTCGTCAGCCAGCGCAGAGCATGGTGCTTCCACTGGTGCGTGGGAGGGGGCCCCCTCCGGGAGGAGCCCCCGGGGCGTGTACAGCCCCGCCCTGACACGTGGCTGGCACGGTAGGGCCTGGTGAGGTGTATCTGGGCACCCGTGAGCCAGTGCGGGACTCACGGGGCCCTACCTCTAGGCGGGTTGCGCCTGGCACTGGGCCTTATCTTGTGTTGTGTCCCTGCAAGTTCGGTTAGATGCCTGCACTCTACGTCCTCGTGTCCCGGCCCTCAAGCTAGTCTCAGCCGTCGCTGGTATGCCAGGTCGTGATGCCGTGGTCAAGGCCAGAGGGTGAGGGCTGGAGAGCCAGTAAGAGCCCTGAGTCGCAATGCTCAGGTACCCCCCCTTTAACGTGCAAGTGGTCAACATGGAGAAGAGGAGGCGTCGCGGACCGGCATCAAATAATCAAGCATGGCAGTTCTAACGCATAACCGGAAATGAACGCAAATGGGGTACATGCCGCTGAGCCTGGCCCGTGCGGCTTGGGGATCATGCAGCCCGAGGGGCGCCCCCAACAAGGTAAGCTAACGACGCGAAATAAAAGGGATATACGCCGCAGGGACGGACCCACGCGGCCTGGGAATAATGCAGCCCTGGGGGCGCTCCCAGCTGGAAGTGAAACTTGAAAGATGTCACCTGATGACGCTGAAGACGAAGGGCCGTTGGTGTAGCCGGCTCGGTGGGCTGCGGAAGCCGATCCTCATGAGCCCCCAGGCCCAGGGGCCTCGGGAGGCTCTGGAGGCGCTGGCGGTTCCTCGCGGGCCATCTTCATCTCTGCCAAGGCTGTAGAGCACCTGGCTTCTTGCGCCTCCGCGATGTCCCTCATGAGGCGCTGGTACGCGTCAGCCGCGCTCGGCAAGCCATAAGGCATGCGAACGTAGCTGTGGGGTGGACCTCCGCAGCGCCCCACTCGCAAGGGCCAGAGGCGCTCCAGGGAGGTGACTTGGTTGAGCCCTGGTACGTCGACGCAGACGCACAGCCCGCCATCCTCGCCTGTATGGGGAGCCACTGCTGGTAGGCGGCGGGCGCCTCTCATGACTCTGGACTCCTGTAGCTCCTGAATGGCCTTGCTGACGAACTCCTGTGGGTCTGGATCTCCTTGCCTTGCTCCTTCTTGAGGGAAACGTGCTCTGAAACACGCCTCCATGTGGTGCCCCAGCGCCTCCCTCGTGACCCTTGCTAGGTCGGTGGCCCTCCAGGGGAGAGCCCCCCGAGCCCTGCCTGAGGAGGGCGCCGGGCGCACTTTCCTATGCGACGGAAGGAGGTTCCCCCTGGGCAGGCACGGGCCCAGAGGGGCCTACCCCCTGAGGGGCCAGGTCGGATGATGTCTTCTTCTTCTTGGGGCGGCCTCGGGAAGCCTCTTGCTTCCGTGATCTGGGTCCTCCAGTGACGCGGCCTGAAAGGCTCGCCCTAGGGAACACACTGCGTCCTTCTCTTCACAGGGCACCGTGATGACTCCGCCGCTCCCTGGCATCTTGAGGACGTTATAGCCGTGGTGAGTCACGGCCATGAACTTGGCCTGCGCCGGGTACCCGAGGATGGCGTTGTACGGCAGGCGGATGTGAGCGACGTCGAAGTCGATGAGCTCGGTGCGGTAGTTGTCGCGTGCCCCAAAGGTGACGGGGAGGCGGACCTGCCCGATCGGGACTGTGGAGCCATCGGTGATACCGGAGAAGGGCTTGGTTGGCTGAAGCTGGCTGTAGGGCACTTGGAGGTTGTTGAACGTCTCCACGGACAGGACGTTGAGCCCTGCCCCGCCATCGATGAGGGTCTTGGTGACCACCACATTGCTGATGATTGGGGAACAAAGCATCGGGAGGACTCCGGCTGTAGCCCCACACTTGAGTTGATCTGCTGAGCTGAAGGTGATGGCACACGCCAACCACCTGAGAGGGCGCGTGGCTTCGAGCCTGGAGAGGGCTGCATTCACTTCACGGGCGAACTGCTTGAAGATGCGCTGAGAGGCTGGGGCCTGAGCTCCACCCAGGATGCAAGCGATCGCGCGCGGCTCCTGGAAGCCCCCAGCCTCCTCGTCCTGGCGGCGGTCCTCGTTTCTCCTTGGCTGCGGCGGCAGCGGTGGGAGGCCTGCGTTGCCTTGCGGGCGATCCTCGCGAGGCTGATCCCTCCAGCCTCCCTCGCGAGGTGGGTCTTGCCAGTGATCCTCGCGAGGTTGGTCACGCCATCCCTGGCGCGGGCCACGGTCTTCCCAGCGCCCTGTGTTCCTTCCTCCTCCTCGGCCGTATCCCCGGTCACCATGGTCAGGGCGACGGCCGATCCTTCCTTCACGCACGGCTCGGAGTTCTTGGCATTCGCTGGTGTTGTGGGTGTGGAGGTCGTGGTACACGCAGTACCGGCTGCCCTTGGGAGGTTCGGGCTGATCTCTGCCCCGCTTGGTGTCTAGTTCTGCCGCGAGCACGGCAGCCCCCTTGCGCTTCACTTCCTTGGCCTTGAGCTTCTTCTCTTCTGGGTCTGCGACAGGCAGCTCAAGGAGGGAGAGACGCCCTTCCTCATCCCTGGCGCACTTGTTCGCCAAGTTGAACAGCTCCAAAGAAGTGCACGGGTCTTCATGCATCGCAAGCTCCTCCTTCATCTTGACGTCGCGCATGCCGTCGGAGAAGGCTGAGATGATGGCCTCTTCAGTCACCTTGGGAATCTTGAGGCGTGTGTTGTTGAAGCGCTGGATGTACTTCTGCAGGGTTTCCCCGGGTTGTTGCTTGATGCGGCGCATGTCGCTCACGGCAGGTGGCCGGTCGCGAGTACCTTGGAAGTTGGCGATGAAGCGGGTGCGCATCTCTTCCCAGGAGGAGATTGTGCCTGGAGCCAGGTTCAGGAGCCAGGTGCGGGCCCCGTCCTTGAGCGCCATGGGAAACCAGTTCGCCATGGCCTTCTCATCTCCGTTGGCAGCTTCGATGCCCAGCTCGTAGAGCTGGAGGAACTCCGCAGGGTCGGCCGTGCCGTCGTAGCGAGGAGGCAGGTCCGGCTTGAACTTGCCCGGCCACGCGACCCTGCGCAGTTCGGTGGTGTAAGCGCGGCAGCCTGCTGTGGCCATGGGGGGCCTTGGGTGATGGAGAGCCTGGTCCTGCATGTCCCCACGCGCCGGAGCAGGAGGATGGTCGTGACGCGCTGGAGCAGGGAGTGCCCGGGCAGCTTCTGGCGGGCGAGGGACTTCTTGGCAGCTCTGCTCTTGCCGCGCTGGCACCTGACGGAGCGGGTTCCGCCCAGGGGCCACACGTCTTGGAGCCATGACGTCTTCTTGAGGAGGAGGCGGCCGGGGCGCCGCCGGAGCCTCGTCGCCCGCGTGGGGCGGGGTGCGGTGCAGCAGAGCGGACGGCGCTGAGGAGCCCCCTGCTGCGCAGACGAGTTCGGCGACGCGGTCGAGCCATTCTTTGTAGACGTCGTCGATGGGACGGTAGCGCAGGAGCTCGTTTGCCGCTATGAGTGCAGCCCGAGCCTCCATGGGTGCGCGAAGCGCGCAGGACGAAGATCCAGCCGGGGCGAGTGAGGGAGTCGCGGTGCGGCCGTCTTGGCGCACGGATGGATGTTGAGACGATGCTTGCTGCTCGTCCCCCGCCGGGCCGGTGGCGGCGTTGCCGGCGGGCGACGGGGAACGGCGAGGACGCCCGCCGACAGGGGCTGTCTGGGCGACGTGGGAAGCGAGGGCGGCCCGGCGCTCCGCGCGGGCCCAATGTGCGTCAGACATGGGCGTGATGGTCGGAGGAGAACGGAGTGGTGGAAGACGAACTCCGGCGCACCCCTACCTGGCACGCCAAATGTCGGATTTCAGGTTCCGGTAGACCCTTGAGGTCCGAACACTAGGGTGCGCGCGGAGATTTCGCCTCCTACCTCCCTGCACCCCTCCGCCACGCTAGGATCAAAGCTACGAAAAGAACAACACAAGGGACACAGGGTTTATACTGGTTCCGGCCACCGTTGTGGTGTAATACCCTACTCCAGTGTGTGGTGTGGTGGATTGCCTCTTAGGCTGATGACAATGGACAGTACAAGGAAGAACAGCCTCGCGAGGGTCTGTTCTTGGCTGGGGCGATGAACTGCTGGGAGGAGTTCAGCCACCTTTCTCTATCTCTCTCTCTCTCTCTTTACCACCTCTCTACTTGTCGAGCCCTTGGAGGATACTGAGCCGAACCTTTTGTTACGCGGGTGGACGGTCCTATTTATAGTGGCCCTGGTCCTCTCCCCAAATATTGAGCGGGAAGGGAGCCAACAATGGCAGGCTAATTTGAAGGGGGACAGCAAGTATCAACTATCCTGACAAAAGTAGTCTTCGCCTGCGCAAAGCTCTGGTGATGACGCCGTCTTGGGCTCCACGGTGACCTCCATCTCGTAGTCCTCCTGGTCTTGGTCTCGTTGCACCGAAATGGCAACCTTTGCCTGATGCCTCGGTACTCCGCGGCTGCGCTTGCCCCCTTTGCACCAAAGAGGAAACGAGGACGCTGCACGGGCTGGCACCCACCTGGCGCCCTGAGTCGTCATGGCTTGCGTCACGGACACCTCGCGAGGTACCCCACCTTGATCTCTCTGCCTCCTCGTGAGCCAGCCTGACGAGGCCGTGCCTGGGGAAGCTCCGTGTCGTCCGCCCCGCGAGGCTTGGCCCCTCGCGAGGGTCTTGGGTTTGTGCTGGTGAAGATGGGCCGTGCTGGGCCCCCTTTTGAGCCATGCCGCAGGCCGCAGGCAGGCAAGTCTGGGGAACCCCGTTCCCGGAACGCCGACAGATAGCACACAAGGTGTTCCTTCGGTATTCGGGAGTTGCATAGTCTCATAGTCGGAGGAACATGTATAAGTCATGAAGAAAGCGATAGTAGAAAAACTAAACTATCATTATGCTAAGCTAACGGATGGGTCTTGTCCATCACATCATTCTCTAATGATGTGATCCCGTTCATCAAATGACAACACATGTCTATGGTTAGGAAACTTAACCATCTTTGATTAACGAGCTAGTCTAGTAGAGGCATACTAGGGACACTCTGTTTGTCTATGTATTCACACATGTACTAAGTTTCCGGTTAATACAATTCTAGCATGAATAATAAACATTTATCATGATATAAGGAAATATAAATAACAACTTTATTTTTGCCTATACGGCATATTTCCTTCATATAGGCCGAAATAGGAGGATGAGGAAAGAGGGGAAGGTAGAAGGAAAGGGGAGGATTCGGCCTTCCTTCCCTCCCCCTCTCTTTACTTTCCCCCAGCGGTAAAAAGGAAAGGGGGAGGCTGATGAAGCTATGTACCTAGGGTAGGGTCATAAACCTGACCTAGACACCCTCCCCTAGGACATCACCCTAAAGTCAGAAGCATTCAAGGGATACCATCATCCACTCGACCAGAAACGTTCCACTCGAAAGACTCTATGTCACTCAACCATAGCAATGACCACTCGACAGACAGAAGATCAAAAGCCACTCTGAAAAGCAACGGTCGGGCATTTACTCTGTAGACTTAATGGTCATTTATGTCACGTTATTACTAGCGTTACCAGAAATGCCCCATTTTTATGTACCTTAAACCCTTTGTAACTGAGAACGGGATGGGTCTGGCGAACTCTATATAAGCCACCCTCCTCCTCGGGGACAAGGGTTTGCACCCCCTGTAACATCACACACATATAATCTAGTCGACCGCCTCCGGGCACCGAGACGTAGGGCTATTAATCCCACCGTGAAGGGCCTGGACTCGTAAATCTTGTGTGTACAACTTCGCCATAGTTGGGATCTTGCCACCTCATACCTACCCCCCATTCTACTATCAGACTTAGAACCACGACAGTTGGCGCCCACCATGGGGCAGGCGTCTTAGCGAATTTTTGGTGAAGTTGCGATCTCTTCGATTCCCATCATCATGGTTTCCGGCGGTGGATTGGCTAAGGGCCGCGAGATCCGTCTCGGCGCGCTCGTCTTTGTTGCCGACGACTCCGCCTGGCTTCAGGAAGCTCCCCTTGACGTTGAGGCGCTCCTCGTCCGTGGGGCGACGCACTTTCGCGCGTGCGCTCGCGGCGTCCTTCTCCGGCAGTCGTTGACTCAGTATTGGTCGGCTCCCGTGGTGTCCTCGCTCCCCGCTGTTCGCCGACGCAAGCAATCTGGTCGGTCGCGGATTCAGCGGTGGGTGAAACACGCGGTGTCTCGCCAGTCGGCCACCCCATAAGTCGCGGCAATCGAGCCCGACGAAACTCTCTACGGCCTGTTCAGCCTGTTGACAGGCTCCGTCGAGACCGCATCCGAATGCGACAGCAGCGATCCTGTGGCTGAAGTCTTGATGGTCGACGGACCACATAGTCCTCCTGGCTTACGCCGCGACGACGGCGGTGCTGGTGGCGGCGATCTATCACGCGCTCACGAGGAATACCGCCCCGAGCCTCTTTCTTCGCAGCAGAGGGAAGAGCTTCGCCGCCTCAACATGGATGCTCTTCACACCCCCATCGTTGGGGAAACCTCCAAGGCCCGAGACTTGGAGGAGGCGCGCCTGGCCAACTTGGTTGAGCGCACTCGACTGGAGAACCCTCAGCGCGCACTCGATGAGCGGGCTCGGCAGCGGGATCTTGAGCCCAGTCGATGACAACTTTTTCCACCTCAACCTCAGGTATACCGCACTCCGATTCAAAATCTCACAGCTGCAGCCCATATAGCAGAGTCAATTCAGCCTTCCCAGTTGGAGGCTGGCAGAGGTTTGATGCAGATCCAGGCCTTACTCTGGGCAGCAGGAGAGCAGAACACAGCAGTGTCTCAATCACGGAATGGGATTCATAGCAGACCTGTGATGGCAGATACAGTTCAGTCGGCCCACAGCCCAAGATCGCCCCTGCGGCATGAGGGACGTGCACACCGGCAGGATCAGTACAGGAACCACAAGCAGTATGATCACCGACTCGGTCGTGATGACCGTCGTCGAGTGCCCACACCTCCTCTGAGGAGTGGATCATATGTGCCTCGGCAATATGATGACAGACGCCCTCGCAATGGCGAGCGAAGAATACCAGTCGACCCAAGGTAGCCAGGCTTTGATGCGAGATCTATTCTCGTTCAAGGTCTAGTTGACAGGAATAGAGCACACAACGAGGGCCTTGACAGAGATCACCCGACTGGCAGTAGAGTTCATGTTTCAGGTCCAGAGTGTTTTAGCAGAGCCATTAGAGTCGCAGTGATTCCTCCCAACTTCAGGTTGGCGACTGGAGTCAGCAAGTTCACTGGTGAGTCTAAGCCTGACACTTGGCTTGAGGATTACCGGGTGGCTGTACAGATCGGTGGTGGCAATGATGAAGTGGCCATGAAGCATCTTCCTCTGATGTTGGAAGGTTCAGCCAGAGCATGGTTGACTCAGTTAACGCCAGCCAGTATATATTCAGTTGGGAAGAACTTGCCCGAGTGTTTATTAAAACTTTTGAGGGTACTTTCAAGCGGCCAGCGGGGTTAACGAAATTGCAGCATTGCGTATAAAGAACGAATGAAACTCTGTGAGATTACATTCAGAGGTGGACCACTTTGCATCACATAGTGGAAAATGTATCCCACCATCAAGTAGTTTGTGCCTTCAAGGGAGGCGTTAAAAATCGGGAGCTGGTCCTGAAATTTGGTCGGAAAGGAGATATGTCTCTGACTTGGATGATGGAAATAGCCACATGGTATGCTAACGGAGAAGAAGAGGATCGACTCCGCAGTGGAAAGAGCAAACCAGTCGGTCAAGACACTGGTGGGGGAAATTCCAATCAGAAACAAAAGCATAAAGCTAAGCCTGCAGGACCTGGTGAAACTACGGCAGTGATTCAAGGAAAGTTTAAGGGAAACCTAAGGGGCCCTGGACCTCCAAGAAAGTAAAAGATGCAGCCGGTAATGATGTGATGGATTTGCCATGTCACATTCACACCAAGAAAGATGAAGAAGGCAATCTGATTTACCCTAAGCATACCACTCGACAGTGTCGGGTTCTGATCGAGCAATTCCGAGAGAAACAACCTAATGAGAAGGAAAAAGAATCTGACAAGGATGAAGACAAAGAGGAAGATGATGGTTTCCCTAATGTCAATTCCACCCTAATGATTTTTTGCTGATGTTGAGAGCAAAAGTCGACTGAAAGTGATCAACAAAGAAGTGAATATGGTTGCTCCGACAACGACAACATACCTGAAGTGGTCACAAACAGCTATCACATTCGACCAGTCTGGCCACCCTGCTCGCATAGCCACTCCAGGGAGGCAAGCATTGGTGGTCGACCCAGTTGTTGGAGGTACTCGATTGACCAAAGTGTTGATGGATGGTGGTAGTGGTTTGAATATTCTTTACGCTGAAACCTTGAAGGGGATGGGCATTCCGATGTCCAAACTCAGTGAGAGCAACATGAGCTTTCACAGCATGGCAAGAAAGCTGAGTCACTCGGCCAAATAACCTTGGACGTGGTTTTCGGTGATTCAAAGAATTACCATAAGGAAAAGTTGACATTTGAAGTAGTGGATTTCCAGAGTGCTTATCATGCTATTCTGGGGAGGCCTGCATACGCGTGTTTTATGGCTCGACCATGTTACATGTATCTCAAGTTGAAAATGCCTGGTCAGAGAGGAGTCATCGCGGTCACTGGCAATCGGCGGAAGGCAGAGGAATGCTTCCAGAAGAGTTCTAAAATTGCCGGTGCACAAATGGCAGCAGTAGAAATGCAACAGTATCAGAAAAATGTAGATCCGAGTGATTTGTTGCGAACCAAGAAGCCTGCCACAGATTCTGCATTTCAGTCATCCGAAGAAACAAAATTGATTCATATTCACCTGACCAATCCTAATGTTGCTCCTACTCATATCTCAACATCACTCGACATCAAATAGGAAGAAGCGCTCATCCAGTTCCTCCGTGAGAACTGGGACATCTTTGCATGGAAACCTTGTGACATGCCAGGTGTACCCAAGGGACTGGCTGAGCACCGTTTACGAGTCGACCCGAAAGTGAAGCCAGTCAAGGAACATCTTAGACGGTCTGCCGTACAAAAGAGAAAAGCAATTGGCGAGGAAGTGGCTCGGCTCCTAGCAGTTGAGTTCATCCGAGAGATTTACCACTCCGAGTGGCTTGCCAATGTTGTCATGGTCCCCAAGAAGGACGATTCACTTTGTGTGTGCATTGAATTCAAGCATATCAATCGGGCCTGCCTGAAAGATCATTTTCCTCTCCCCTGTATTGACCAAATCGTCAACTCGACTGCGGGGTGTGAGCGTTTGTCTTTTCTAGACGCCTATTATGGGTATCATCAGATCCGACTGTATGGACCCGATGAGATAATAGCTTTCATCACTCCATTATGGGTATCACCATGCCATTCGGTCTCAAGAACGCTGGTGCCACATTTATGAGGATGATTCAGAAGTGCCTGCTCACTCAAATCAGTCGGAATGTGGAAGCAAATATGGATGACATTGTGGTCAAGTCGCGTAAATGTTCCGACCTGCTGACTGACCTCGCTGAAACATTTGCCAACCTAAGAAGGTATGATATCAAGCTTAATCCGTCGAAATGCACATTCGGAGTTCCAGGTGGAAAGTTACTTGGTTTCCTCGTTTCCGAACAAGGGATCGATGCCAACCCGGAGAAAGTTGGAGCCATACTCCGGTTGAAACGCCCTGTGCGTGTGCATGACATTCAGAAGCTTACTGGTTGTTTGGCCGGCTTTAGTCGATTCATCTCTCGCCTCGGTGAAAAGGCATTGCCTCTTTACCGACTGATGAAGAAATCTGATAAGTTCGAGTGGACTCCTGAAGCTGATGCAGCATTTGAAGAACTCAAAACCCTGCTTTCCACCCAGTCGGTGCTTGCTGCCCCAATCAGCAAAGAGCCTTTACTGCTTTATATTGCAGCCACTGGACAAGTTGTCAGTACAATACTTACGGTCGAGCGTGAAGAAGAAGGAAAAACTTATAAAGTTCAGCGCCCAGTGTATTATATTTCTGAAGTCTTGACTCCATCCAAGCAAAGATATCCTCATTATCAGAAGCTTGTTTATGGTATTTACATGACCTCAAAGAAGGTTGCACATTATTTCTTTGATCACTCCATTACAGTCGTCAGCGACGCACCATTGTCAGAAATTCTGAACAACAAAGATGCAACTGGTCGAGTGGCAAAGTGGGCGATTGAACTCCTTCCCTTGGATATCAAGTTTGAGGCAAAGAGAGCTATCAAGTCCCAGCCAATAGCAGATTTCCTCGCCGAGTGGGTCGAGCAGCAACAACCGACTCAGATTCACTCGGAGCATTGGACCATGTTCTTTGATGGATCCAAGATGTTGAACAGTTCTGGTGCTGGGGTGGTATTGGTATCCCCTCGAGGAGACAGACTCAGCTATGTTCTTCAGATCCATTTTGATTCCTCCAACAAGGAAGCTGAATATGAAGCACTTCTGTACGGGTTGCCTATGCCCATTTCACTCGGCGTCCGTCACCTAATGGTCTACGGTGACTCAGATTTGGTGGTTAATAAAGTGATGAAGGAGTGGGCGTCAGAAGCCCGGCTATTGTAATGCAGTGAGAAAGTTAGAGAAGAAGTTTGAGGGGTTAGAGCTCCATCATATACCCCGACTGAAAAATCAAGCAGCTGATGATTTGGCAAAGATAGGCTCCAAGCGTGAGCCTATTCCCAGTAATGTGTTCCTGGAGCATCTTCACATGTCATCCGTCCAAGAGGATCCCTTCACCGAGGAGCCCCCACAACCTAAGAGCCCTACTGATCCGACTGAAGTCGAAATCCCAGCCGTGGTCGACTTGGTCATGGAAGTTTTGGTCGTCATACCCGATTGGACAGTGCCGTACATCGCGTATATTCTCAAGAAAGAGCTCCCAGAGGATGAAGAAGAGGCCCGTCAGATTGTCCGTTGATCTAAAGCTTTCACAGTAATGGGTGGACAACTTTACAGAGAAAGTGTTACCGGAGTTGCTTAGAAGTGCATAACACCAGAAGAAGGTCGAGTGATCCTCAACGACATCCACTCGGGGACCTGTGGTCACCATGCATCCTCTCGGACCATTGTGACCAAAGCATACCGAGCGGGATTTTATTGGCCACGAGCAAATGAAATGGAAAAATACATAGTCGACAGATGTGAAGGTTGCCAGTTCTACTCCAACATGTCTCACAATCCTGCATCAGCCCTGAAGACCATTCCACTCGTCTGGCCCTTTGTTGTTTGGGGATAAGATATGGTTGGACCTCTGAGGACTGGAAGAAGTGGCTTCACCCATGTGCTCGTAGCAGTCAACAAGTTCACCAAATGGATTGAAGCCAAGCCTATCAAAAACCTCGAAGCAAGTACTGTTGTCAGCTTCATCAGAGAGTTAACATTCAGATATGGTGTCATGCACAGCATCATCACAGATAATTGGTCGAACTTCGATTCTGATGAGTTCAGAGCCTTTTGCGCTTCCCAAGGCACTCGGGTCGACTATGCTTCAGTCGCCCATCCCCAGTCGAATGGACAAGCAGAAAGAGCAAACGGATTCATTCTCAAAGGACTGAAACCCCGATTGATGTGTGACCTCAAGCATGCAGCGAGCGCCTGGGTCGATGAACTTCCATCAATACTTTGGGGATTGAGGACAACTCCTAATCGATTGACTGGCCGAGCTCCATTCTTCTTAGTCTATGGGGTTGCAGCTGTGCTTCTGAGTGACTTACTTCATAACGCCCAGCGAGTGGAACTCTTCTCAGAAGCGTGATCCGGTCGACCATCTATCAGCAAGACCTGCGTCGATTCCATACCAGAAACGTGAGACGTCGAGCATTTCAAGAGGGAGACCTGGTTCTTCGAGTGGATCAGCAGAAACCAAACAAGCTCGCTCCTGCTTGGGAAGGCCCCTTCATCATCACCAAAGTACTTCACAACGGGGCTTATCGCCTCTACAATGTGGAGCACAATAAAGATGAGCCACACACTTGGAATGCGGAGCTGCTCTGCCCCTTTTATACTTAAGCATTCGGATTGTTGAGATGTAATAAGAAATACATTCTAGTTCGATTATCAAAGACACAGTTTCACAGATGATTGTTGTTACTTTTTTAAGTGTTCTAAATCCCCAAGTGAGTGTCTTAGCTGCGAATCCGCTTCGCCTAAGTTCTAAAAAAGAAAATCCTACCAAGTGGTGAGCAAGTCTCTCACTCGGGGGCTTAGCTGCGAATCCGTTTCGCCTAAGTTTAAGAAATCCTACCGAGTGGTGAGCAAGTCTCTCACTCGGAGGCTTAGCTGCAGTCTGATATGTCTCCAACGTATGTATAATTTTTGATTGCTCCATGCTATTATATTATCTATTTTGGATGTTAATGGGATTATTTTTACACTTTCAAATTATTTTTGGGACTAACCTATTAACCGGAGGCCCAGCCCAAATTGCTGTTTTTTGCCTATTTTAGAGTTTCACAGAAAAGGAATATCAAATGGAGTCCAAATGGAATGAAACCTTCGGGGGCGTTATTTTTGGAACAAACGTGATCCAGAAGACTTGGAGTGGACGTCAAGAAACAATCGAGGAGGCCACGAGGCAAGGGGGCACGCCCACCCCCTGGGCGCGCCCTCCACCCTCGTGGGCCCCTCGTTGCTCCACCGACGTACTTCTTCCTCCTATATATGTCCATATACCCCAAGAACATCCAGGAGCACCACAAAACCTTATTTCCACCGCCGCAACCTTCTGTACCCAAGAGATCCCATCTTGGGGCCTTTTCCGGAGCTCCGCCGAAGGGGGCATTGATCACGGAGGGCCTCTACATCAACTCCATGGCCTCTCCGATGATGTGTGAGTAGTTTACTTCAGACCTTCGGGTCCATTGCTAGTAGCTAAATGGCTTCTTCTCTCTCTTTGGATCTCAATATAAAGTTCTCCTCGATTCTCTTGGAGATCTATTCGATGTAATTCTTCTTTTTGCGGTGTGTTTGTCGAGATTCATTGAATTGTGGGTTTATGATCCAGATTATCTATGAACAATATTTGAATCTTCTCTGAATTCTTTTATGTATGATTGGTTTATCTTTGCAAATCACTTTGAATTATCAGTTTGGTTTGGCCTACTAGATTGATCTTTCTTGCAATGGGAGAAGTGCTTAGCTTTGGGTTCAATCTTGTGGTGCTTGATCCCAGTGATAGAAAGGGAAACAACACGTATTGTATTGTTGCCATCGAGGATAAAAATATGTGGTTTACATCATATTGCATGAGTTTATCCCTCTACATCATGTCATCTTGCTTAAGGCGTTACTCTGTTCTTATGAACTTAATACTCTAGATGCACGCTGGATAGCGGTCGATGTGTGGAGTAATAGTAGTAGATGCAGAATCGTTTCGGTCTACTTGTCTCGGACGTGATGCCTATATACATGATCATGCCTAGATATTCCCATAATTATTCTCTTTTCTATCAATTGCTCGACAGTAATTTGTGCACCCACTATATACTTATGCTATCTTGAGAGAAGCCACTAGTAAAACCTATGGCCCCCTGGTCTATTCTCCATCATATAAGTTTCCATATATTTTATTTTGCAATCTTTACTTTCAATCTATATCATAAAAATACCAAAAATATTTACCTTATTATTATCATCTCTATCAGATCTCACTCTTGCAAGTGGTCGTGAAGGGATTGACAACCCCTTTATCGCGTTGGTTGCGAGGTTCTTATTTGTTTGTGTAGGTATGAGGTGACTCGCGCGTGGTCTCCTACTGGATTGATACCTTGGTTCTCAAAATCTAAGGGAAATACTTACGCTGCTTTACTGCACCACCCTTTCCTCTTCAATGGAAAACCAACGCAGTGCTCAAGAGGTAGCAAGAAGGATTTCTGGCGATGTTGCCGGGGAGATCTATGCCAAGTCAAGACATACCAAGTACCCATCACAACTCTTATCCTTCGCATTACATTATTTTCCATTTGCCTCTCGTTTTCCTCTCCCCCACTTCACCCTTGCCGTTTTGTTCGCCCTCTTTTTCCGTTCCCCTTCTCTTTTTCTATTTGCCTTTTTTGCCTGTTTCTTGTTTGCGTGTGTGTTGGATTGCTTGCTTGTCACGATGGATCAAGATAATACTAAATTGTGTGACTTTTCCAATACCAACAATAATGATTTTATTAGCACTCTGATTGCTCCTCTTACCGATGCTGAATCTTGTGAAATTAATACTGCTTTGCTGAATCTTGTCATGAAAGATCCGTTTTCTGGCCTTCCTAGTGAAGATGCCGCTACCCATCTAAACAAATTTGTTGATTTGTGTGATATGCAAAAGAAGAAAGATGTGGATAATGATATTGTTAAACTTAAACTATTTCCATTTTCGCTTAGAGATCGTGCTAAAGCTTGGTTTTCGTATTTGCCTAAAAATAGTATTGCTTCGTGGAATGAGTGTAAAGATGCTTTTATCTCTAAGTATTTTCCTCCCGCTAAGATCATCTCTCTTAGAAATGATATTATGAATTTTAAGCAACTTGATCATGAACATGTTACACAAGCTTGGGGGAGGATGAAATTAATGATACGTAATTGCCCTACACATGGTTTGAATCTTTGGATGATTATACAAAAATTTTATGTCCGATTGAACGTTGCTTCTAGAAATCTTTTAGATTCGGCCGTGGGAGGCACTTTTATGGAAACCACTTTAGGAGAAGCTACCAAACTCCTAGATAATATTATGGTTAATTATTCTCAATGGCACATGGAAAGATCTACTAGTAAAAAGGTGCATGTAATTGAAGAGATTAATGTTTTGAGTGGAAAGATGGATGAACTTATGAAATTGTTTGCTAATAAGAGTGCTCCTACTAATCCTAATGGTATGCCTTTTTCTACTTTGATTGAGAATAATAATGAATCTATGTGTGTGAATTTTGTTGGTAGGAACAATTTTGCTAATAACGCGTATAGAGGTAATTTTAATTCTAGGCCGTTTCCTAGTAAATCCTCTAATAATTATGGTAATTCCTACAACAATTCTTATGGAAAGTATAATAAGATGCCCTCTGATTTTGAATCTAGTATTAAAGAATTTATTACTTCGCAAAAGAGTTTCAGTGCTTTGATTGAAGAAAAATTGCTTAAGATCGATGAGTTGGCTAGGAACGTGGATAGAATTTCTCTTGATGTTGATTATTTGAAACTTAGATATGTTCCACCTAAGCATGATATCAACGAGTCTCTCAAAGCCATGAGAATTTCCATTGATGAGTGCAAAGAAAGAACCGCTAGGATGCGTGCTGAGAAAAATTGTTTTGTGAAAGCGTGTTCTTCTAGTTTTCATGATAATGAGGATGAATATCTAAAAGTGATTGATGTGTCCCCTATTAAATATTTGTTTTTCAATATAAATCTTGATAATGTTGGGACTGGAGATGAGTCAACTTTAGTTAGAAGGCGTCCCAAAAATTCGGAGTTTTCAGATCTTGATGCAAAAATTGTTAAAAGTGGGATTGAAGAGGTTAAAACTTTAAATAGAAACAAACCCACTATCTTGGATTTCAATGAATTTAATTATGATAATTGCGCTTTGATAGATTGTATTTCCTTGTTGCAATCCGTGCTAAATTCTCCTCATGCCTATAGATAAAATAAAGCTTTTACTAAACATACCGTTGATGCTTTGATGCAATCTTATCAAGAAAAACTTGAGTTGGAAGTTTCTATCCCTAGAAAACTTTATGATGAGTGGGAACCTACTATTAAAATTAAAATTAAAGATCATTAGTGCTATGCTTTGTGTGATATGGGTGCTAGTGTTTCCACGATTCCAAAAACTTTGTGTGATTTGCTAGGTTTCCGTGAATTTGATGATTGTTCTCTAAACTTGCACCTTGCGGATTCCACTATTAAGAAACCTATGGGAAAGATTAATGATGTTCTTATTGTTGCAAATAGGAATTATGTGCCCGTAGATTTCATTGTTCTTGATATAGATTGCAATCCTTCATGTCCTATTATTCTTGGTAGACCTTTCCTTAGAATGATTGGTGCAATTATTGATATGAAGGAAGGGAATATTAAATTCCAATTTCCATTAAGGAAGGCATGGAACACTTCCCTAGAAAGAAAGCTAAATTACCATATCAATCTATTATGAGAGCCACTTATGGATTGCCTACCAAAGATAGCAATACCTAGATTTATCTTTGCTTTTATGCCTAGCTAGGGGCGTTAAACGATGGCGCTTGTTGGGAGGCAACCCAATTTTATTTTTATTCCTTGCTTTTTTGCTCCTGTTTAGTAATAAATAATTTATCTAGCCTCTTTTTTGGTTCTAGTTTTTGTGTTTAATTAGTGTTTGTGCCAAGTAGAACCGTTGGGAAGACTTGGGGAAAGTCTTTTTGATCTTGCTGTAAAAAACAGAAACTTTAGCGCTCACGAGAATTGCTGCCATTTTTATTGGAGAGTGCTATTTAGTTATTTTTGGGGTTCCGGAAGTTTGCGTTAGTTACATATTACTACAGACTGTTCTATTTTTGACAGATTCTGTTTTTCGTCTGTTGTTTGCTTATTTTAATGAATCTATGGCTAGTAAAAGAGTTCATAAACAATAGAGAAGTTGGAATACAGTAGGTTTAACACCAATATAAATAAAGAATGAGTTCATTACAGTACCTTGAAGTGGTGTTTTGTTTTCTTTCGCTAACGGAGCTCACGAGATTCTCTTGTTAAGTTTTGTGTTGTGAAGTTTTCAAGTTTTGGGTAAAGATTTGATGGATTATGGAACAAGGAGTGGCAAGAGCCTAAGCTTGGGGATTCCCATGGCACCCCAAGGTAAAATACAAGGACACCAAAAAGCCTAAGCTTGGGGATGCCCCGGAAGGCATCCCCTCTTTTGTCTTCATTCATCAGTAACTTTACTTGGAGTTATATTTTTATTCGCCACATGATATGTGTTTTGCTTGGAGCGTCTTGTATGATTTGAGTCTTTGCTTTTTAGTTTACCACAATCATCCTTGTTCACACCTTTTGAGAGAGGCCGACATGAATTGGAATTTATTAGAATACTCTATGTGCTTCACTTATATCTTTTGACCTATATAGTTTTTGCTCTAGTGCTTCACTTATATCTTTTAGAGCACGGTGGTGGTTTTATTTTATAGAAATAATTGATCTATCATGCTTCACATATATTATTTTGAGAGTCCTTTAGAACAACATGGCAATTTGCTTTTAGGTGTAATAAAAACTTCCATATAAGTGCATTGAATACTATGAGAAGTTTGATGATTGATAATTGTTTTGAGATATGGAGATGGTGATATTAGAGTGATGCTAGTTGAGTAGTAGTGAACTTAAGAAATACTTGTGTTGAAGTTTGAGATTCCCGTAGCATGCACGTATGGTGGACCGTTATGTGATGAAGTCGGGGCATGATTTATTTATTGATTGCCTTCCTTATGAGTGGCGGTCGGGGACGAGCGATGGTCTTTTCCTACCAATCTATCCCCCTAGGAGCATGTGCGTAGTACTTTGTTTCGATAACTAATAGATTTTTGCAATAAGTATGTGAGTTCTTTATGACTAATGTTGAGTCCATGGATTATACACACCCTCACCCTTCCACAATTTCTAGCCTCTCTAGTACCGCGCAACTTTCGCCGGTACCATAAACCCACCATATACCTTCCTCAAAACAGCCACCATACCTACCTATTATGGCATTTCCATAGCCATTCCGAGATATATTGCCATGCAACTTTCCACCGTTCCGTTTGCTATGACACGCTTCATCATTGTCATATTGCTTTGCATGATCATGTAGTTGACATCGTATTTGTGGCAAAGCCACCATTCATAAAAAATTTCATACAGGTCACTCTTGATTCATTACATATCCCGGTACACCGCCAGAGGCATTCACATAGAGTCATATTTTGTTGTAAGTATTGAGTTGTAATTCTTGAGTTGTAAGTAAAAAGAAGTGTGATGATCATCATTATTAGAGCATTGTCCCAATGAGGAAAGGATGATGGAGACTATGATTCCCCCACAAGTCAGGATGAGACTCTGGACGAAAAAAAAAAAAAGAGGCCAAAAGAAAAAAAAAGGCCCAAATAAAAAAAGAAAAAAAATGAAATGAGAGAAAAAGAGAGAAGGGACAATGTTACTATCCTTTTTCCGCACTTATGCTTCAAAGTAGCACCATGATCTTCATGATAGAGAGTCTCCTATGTTCTCACTTTCATAAACTAGTGGGAATTTTACATTATAGAACTTGGCTTGTATATTCCAATGATGGGCTTCCTCAAATTGCCCTAGGTCTTCATGAGCAAGCAAGTTGGATGCACACCCACTTTGTTTCTTTTGTTGAGCTTTCATACAATTATAGCTCTAGTGCATCCGTTGCATGGCAATCCCTACTCACTCACATTGATATCTATTGATGGGCATCTCCATAGTCCATTGATATGCCTAGTTGATGTGAGACTATCTTCTCCCTTTTTGTCTTCTCCACAACCACCATTCTATTCCACCATAGTGGTATATCCATGGCTCACGCTCATATATTCCATGAAGATTGAAAAAGTTCGAGAACATCAAAAGTATGAAACAATTGTTTGGCTTGTCATCGGGGTTGTGCATGATTTAATACTTTGTGTGATGAAGATAGAGCATAGCCAGACTATATGATTTTGTAGGAATAACTTTCTTTGGCCATGTTATTTTGAGAAGACATGATTGCTTAGTTTGTATGCTTGAAGTATTATTATTTCTATGTCAACATTAAACTTTTATCTTGAATCTTTCGATCTGAACATTCATGCCACAATAAAGAAAAATTACATTGAGAAATATGTTAGGAAGCATTCCACATCAAAAATTATGTTTTTATCATTTACCTACTCGAGGACGAGCAGGAATTAAGCTTGGGGATGCTTGATACGTCTCCAATGTATCTATAATTTTTTATTGCTCCATGCTATTATATTATCTATTTTGGTTGTTAATGGGCTTATTTTTAGACTTTTATATTATTTTTGGGACTAACCTATTAACCGAAGGACCAGCCCAAATTGTTGTTTTTTTGCCTATTTTAGAGTTTCGCCGAAAAGGAATATCAAACGGAATCCAAACGGAATGAAACCTTCGGGAGCGTTATTTTTGGAACAAACGTGATCTAGGAGACTTGGAGTGGACGTCAAGAAACAATCGAGGAGGCCACAAGGCAGGGGGCGTGCCCACCCCCCTGGGCGCGCCCTCCACCCTCGTGGCCCCCTCGTTGCTCCACGGACGTACTTCTTCCTCCTATATATATCCATATACCCCGAGAACATCCAGGAGCACCACAAAACCCTATTTCCACCACCGCAACCTTCTGTACCCAAGAGATCCCATCTTGGGGCCTTTTCCGGAGCTCCGCCGGAGGGGGCATTCATCACGGAGGGCCTCTACATCAACTCCATGGCCTCTCCGATGATGTGTGAGTAGCTTACTTCAGACCTTCGGGTCCATAGCTAGTAGCTAGATGGCTTCTTCTCTCTCTTTGGATCTCAATACAAAGTTCTCCTCGTTTCTCTTGGAGATCTATTCGATCTAACTCTTCGTTTTGCGGTGTGTTTGTCGAGATCCGATGAATTGTGGGTTTATGATCCAGATTATCTATGAACAATATTTGAATCTTCTCTGAATTCTTTTATGTATGATTGGTTTATCTTTGCAAATCTCTTTGAATTATCAGTTTGGTTTGGCCTACTAGATTGATCTTTCTTGCAATGGGAAAAGTGCTTAGCTTTGGGTTCAATCTTGCGGTGCTCGATCCCAGTGACAAAAAGGGAAACGACACGTATTGTATTGTTGCCATCGAGGATAAAAAGATGGGGTTTACATCATATTGCATGAGTTTATCCCTCTACATCATGGTATCTTGCTTAAGGCGTTACTCTGTTCTTATGAACTTAATACTCTAGATGCATGCTGGATAGCAGTCGATGTGTGGAGTAATAGTAGTAGATGCAGAATCGTTTCGGTCTACTTGTTGAAAGATCGTGGATGTCGCCTAGAAGGGGGGTGAATAGGCGCTTTAAAATAATTACGGTTTAGGCTTGAAAAAATGCGGAATAAACCTAGCGGTTAATTTGCCAAGCACAAAACCTAAAACAACTAGGCTCACCTATGTGCACCAACAACTTATGCTAAGCAAGAAAAGCAACTATGTGATAGCAAGATATATGACAAAGAACAATATGGCTATCACAAAGTAAAGTGCATAAGTAAAGGGCTCGGGTAAGAGATAACCGAGGCACGCGGAGACGATGATGTATCCCGAAGTTCACACCCTTGCGGATGCTAATCTCCGTTTGGAGCGGTGTGGAGGCACAATGCTCCCCAAGAAGCGACTAGGGCCACCGTAATCTCCTCACGCCCTCGCACAATGCAAGATGTCGTGATTCCACTAAGGGACCCTTGAGGGCGGTCACCGAACCCGTACAAATGGCAACCCTTGGGGGCAATCACCGAACCCGCACACTTTGCCAACCCTTGGGGCGGTCACCGGTACCCGTCAAATTGCTCGGGGCGATCTCCGCAACCTAATTGGAGACCACGACGCTTGCTTGGAGCTTTACACCATAATGATTGAGCTCCTAACACCACCAACCATCTAGGGCGCCAAGGCACCCAAGAGGAACAAGCTCTAGGGTGCCCAAACACCCAAGAGTAATAAGCTTCTCAAACTTCACTTCCATGTATCACCGTGGAGAACTCAAACCGATGCACCAAATGCAATGGCAAGGGCACACATAGTGCCCAAGTCCTTCTCTCTCAAATCCCACCGAAGCAACTAATGCTAGGGAGGAAAATGAGAGGAAGAACAAGAAAGAGAACACAAAGAACTCCAAGATCTAGATCCAAGGGGTTCCCCTCACATAGAGGAGAAAGTGATTGGTGGAAATGTGGATCTAGATCTCCTCTCTCTTTTCCCTCAAAAACTAGCAAGAATCCATGGAGGGGTTGAGAGTTAGCAAGCTCGAAGAAGGTCAACAATGGGGGAAGAACATGAGCTCAAAGGATAAGGTTGAATGGGGAAGAAGACCCCCTTTTATAGGAGCTCCTGAATCCAACCGTTATGTGCTTAGTCCGCGCACGAGCGGTACTACCGCTCAGGGGAGTGGTACTACCGCCCGGGAGGTAGAACATGGAGAGCGGAGCGAAACAGAGTGCATGGCGGAGCCGTATGAGCGGCACTACCGCTGGAGCCAGTGGTACTACCGTTGGCCGCAGCGGTACTGCCGCTTGGGACAGTGGTACTACCGCTTGTGGCGATAAGCGGTACTGCCGCTCCGGCCCGATGGTACTACCGCTGGGACCGCGCACAACGCCTACCATGAGCACAAGGAGAAGGACCAGAGAGGAGGGCCATTGAGCGGCACTAGGAGTGGTGGTAGCCGCGGTACTACCGCACATGAGCGGTACTACCGCACATGAGCGGTACTACCGCTCCTACTGCCGCTCCTACTGCCGCTGAACCCGACACGAGAAAACCACGTCTCGAGTCGAGGCGGTACCAGCGTGGAACCGGAGCCGTACTACCGCTTATGGCCATGGGCGGTACTATCGCTGTGGGATAATGGTACTACCGCTTGTGGCGATAAGCGGTACTGCCGCTCCGGCCCAGCGGTACTACCGCTGGCGCCATCCTTATGCCACTTCCACGAAAGCAAGTAAACTCCACGGAAAACCAGAACTGCCATAACTTCTGCATATGGGCTCCGAATTGAGCAAACTCAAGCTTTTTGGATACAAGATGATGAGTAGCATCAAAACAGCGACTGGTTATAGTAAGAAGAGGCAGGGGAGGTATGCCAACAAAAAGAGGAGTGAAACCTCCAACCGAGAAGAACCGGCAAAACCTCCAACATCGAAAACATCATAGAAGATGCAAGTGAACTCCGTTTTCGATGAACTCGAGCTTGTCAACAAGATGACCATAAGCTCCAAAACTCACAAAGAGAAGAACCAAACAAAAACCAATAAACATGATGCAAGGATGCAATGGTTTGAGCTCTCTACGAACGATACGATCAAGCTACTCATCGAGAGCCCCCCTTGATAGTACGGCAATCGATCCTATAACCCGGTCTCCCAACTACCACTATGAGACCGGTAAAATAGAAAACCTATCAAGGGCAAACCTTTGTCTTGCACATAGTCCACTTGAGCTAGATGATGTCGATCTTGACTCCCTCAAGTTGGACCACCTTTCTTAATTGCGTTGGTTTGGTGAAGACTAGTAGATTGGTCCCCCATACTCCACCATGGGTGAGCAAATCTTCCGCACATCTTCACAAGTCCATTGTCACCACAATGGACGGCAAGCTTCAAGCACTTGATCTCTTCATGATGCATCACTTGAACTTGCACATGGCAACCTAACCCCACACAGAAATCTCACAAAGACCATGGGTTAGTACACAAAGCGTAATGGACAATGCTTACCATACCATGGGATCACTTGATCCCTCTCGGTACATCTTCTACGCTTTGTGGGTTGATCTACTTGATTCACTCTTTGACTTAGTCTTGATCAACCTCTCACAAGACCAATCTTTGGATAATTCCTTGAATAGCACCTTGGTCGACACCAACTCTCCTTGAAACCAACACATGTACTCCAAGAAAAGCCTATGGACAAAACCTTCAAATATAACTCAAGGCAACCATTAGTCCATAGAGATTGTCATCAATTACCAAAACCAAACATGGGGGCACCGCATGTTCTTTCACTTATCTCGGACGTGATGCCTATATACATGATCATGCCTAGATATTCTCATAAATATTCGCTTTTCTATCAATTGCTCGACAGTAATTTATTTACCCACCGTAATACTTATGCTATCTTGAGAGAAGCCACTAGTGAAACCTATGCCCCCTAGTCTATTCTCCATCATATAAGTTTCCATCTATTTTATTTTGCAATCTTTACTTTCAATCTATATCATAAAAATACCAAAAATATTTACCTTATTATTATCATCTCTATTAGATCTCACTCTTGCAAGTGGTCGTGAAGGGATTGACAACCCCTTTATCACGTTGGTTGCGAGGTTCTTATTTGTTTGTGTAGGTACGAGGTGACTCGCGCGTGGTCTCCTACTGGATTGATACCTTGGTTCTCAAAAACTGAGGGAAAATACTTACGCTGCTTTACTGCACCACCCTTTCCTCTTCAAGGGAAAACCAACGCAGTGCTCAAGAGGTAGCACAGTCCAATACTCACCTAAGTATAAGAAATTCTATCGAGTGGTGAGCAACCCTCCCACTCGAGGGCTTAGCTGCAGTCCAGTGCTCGCCTAAGTATAAAAAATCCTAGCGAGTGGTGAGCAACCCTCCCACTCGGGGGCTTAGCTGCAGTCCAGTGCTCGCCTAAGTATAAAAAATCCTACCGAGTGGTGAGCAACCCTCCCACTCGAGGGCTTAGCTGTAGTCCAATGCTCTCCTAAGTATAAAAAATCCTACCGAGTGGCGAGCAACCCTCCCACTCGGGGGCTTAGATGCAGTCCAGTGCTCGCCTAAGTATAAAAAATCCTACCGAGTGGCGAGCAACCCTCCCACTCGGGGGCTTAGCTGCAGTCTAGTGCTCGCCTAAGTATAAAAAATCCTACCGAGTGGCGATCAACCCTCCCACTCGGGGGCTTAGCTGCAGTCCAGTGCTCACCTAAGTATAAAAAATCCTACCGAGTGGTGAGCAACCCTCCCACTTCGGGGCTTAGCTGCAGTCTAGTACTCGTCTAAGTATAAAAAATCCTATCGAGTGGTGAGCAACCCTCCCACTCCGGGGCTTAGCTGCAGTCCAGTACTCGCCTAAGTATAAAAAATCCTACTGAGTGGTGAGCAACCCTCCCACTCGGGGGCTTAGCTGCAGTCCAGTACTCGCCTAAGTTTAAAAAAACAGGCTCCATCCTTATCCGCAAGGACGGCGAGGTGCAGGTCGACCATGATCTATCCTTGGAGCTTCGCCACAAATACACATCTGCTCCATCCTTATCCACAAGGATGACGAGGTGCAGGTCGACCACGATCTGTCCTTGGAGCTTCGCCACAAATACAACGTCCGCTCCATCTCGATCCGTAAGGACGACGAGGTGCAGATGATGGGAAACACCAAATACCTCTACCCATGATACTCTCGACTGAGCTGCATCATAGAGTCAGTAGCAATTCAAACAGGAGAAACAATTTCTACTCTAAGAGTTGAAAGATTCAAAAGCAACCAAAGTTCAGATAAATCCTAGGGTTCCAGAACACGGATTAAAGTACTCGGGCTTCAGGCCCGAAGGAGTTTAACGGTTACAAAATCACTCGGCATTCCGAGGCAAATTTAAGGTGAGGCATAAAGTTTGTTCACTCCGTAGGAGGAGGGCTAGCAGGCTCGATGAACACGTCCAGATCAATTCCATCAGCAATCCGAGTGGCAGCAGCAATGAAGTTTTCCATGAAGGATTGGAAGTCATGCCTTTTGGTATTGGCAACCTTGATCGCTGCCAGCTTCTCTTCTCGGGCTTCCTTGTAGTGGACACGACCCAGCGACAGAGCCACGCCAGCACCGCATCGAGCAGATGACTTCTTCCACTCCTGCACTCGGCCAGGGACATCATTGAGTCGAGTCATCAAGGACTCGAGGTCATTCTGGAGCGTCTCGCATGGCCAAAGTGTTGAGTCGATCCGCGACACCGCAACCTTTAGGCGAGCAAGGTAACACATGACGTTGGTGACGCGGGATTCCAGTCGGAGCACGTTCATGGCAGCTTCATCACCGACAGGAGAAAGGATGGGGTCCAAGCCTGTCTCGATCCGTCCAGTTTCTTCTTCAAAGTTCTGGCAGAATTCCGTAAATTCAAGGAGTTAATGAATCGACCGGTTCATGATGGCTTGCAAGCAGCAAATCAGTCGGACAAAGAAAAATACCTTCGAGCATAAGGAACAACTTCTTGGCGAGTGCCCCCAGATAAGCCTCCAGGTCATTTATCTTATGATAAATACCTTCGATCTTCTCGTTCAAAGCAACTTTGTCTTTCTTCAGACGAGTCACATCTTTGTTGGCCTCGGTGAGGGCTACCTTTAGCTTGGCGTTGTCTTCCTCCAGTGCTCCGACCGAGGCCAGCTTATTGTCAGCAAGTGCGGTCTTCTCCTTAGCCTCCTTCTGCGCAGCTGCAAGGTCAAGATCCTTCTGTACCAGGTCTTGCTTGATTTTCTCTGAAGAATGTGCACTCGAGTCAAAGAAACAAACGAAGCGATAACTTGAGAGATGGTCAAGATAAACATTTGACAGGTCATTACCTTCCATACCAGCTACTTCGTATTTGGCCTTTTTCAAGTTCTGATTGGCCAGCTCCAAGTCAAGGTTGAGTTGTCTCTGCTTCTCCTCGAAATCGGCAAACTTAGAGATGAGCTCACAGGATTTCTACAGTCGGCTAAAGGATAAATCAGTAGACAAGATCAAAGATCATTCACTTCCGAATGAATAGAGCTCTCGGACTACCGCAGAATCAAACATTCTACAGTAGTCTCGGGGACTACACCCAGTGGGTGCACTTAGCGTGCCCCCACTGGTTCAGGTTCCACTCGACATGGTACGACCAGACCGAGTGGAAGAGTAAAAAAAGAGAGAAGAAGACCGAAGTTATTTTTCAAAGTCAATAAAAGACATTCTCAGACCCCAACCGACTGCCCGTAGTCGACTGTGGTCTCGGGAACTACACCCAGTGGGTGCACTTAGCATTCCCCCACTGGTTCAGATTCCACTCGACATGGTTCGCCCAGACCGAGTGGAAGAGTGAAACAATAAAGACATTCCCAGACCCCAATTGACTGCCGGCAGTCGACTGTGGTCTCAGGGACTACACTCAGTGGGTGCACTATGCATGCCCCCACTAGCCTAGAGCTACAACCGACACAACCTAGTCGACTCAACTGGAAAAATTACTCGACATAAATCCAAACACCCAGTGGGTGTGCAGATGCGAAGTGCAGACTAACAGGTGGATGCACAAATAAAAATTTTCAGACAGCATATCCTAACAGAACAAGCGCCAAGATAAGAATTCAGTCGGAAGCCAACTTACCTAGACATTGGCTCAAAGGGCCGCACTGGCGTCATAAGAGTCCTGGATTAGGGGGTCTCCGGACACCGGGACTATATCCTTTGGCCGGACTGTTGGACTCTGAAGATAAAAGATTAAAGACTTTGTCCCGTGTCCGGATGGGACTCTCCTTGGCGTGGAAGGCAAGCTAGGCAATACGGATATGTAGATCTCCTCCCTTGTAACCGACTTTGTGTAACCCTAGCCCCCTCCGGTGTCTATATAAAACGGAGGGTTTTAGTCCGTAGGACAACAACAATCATACCATAGGCTAGCTTCTAGGGTTTAGCCTCTATGATCTCGTGGTAGATCAACTCTTGTAATACTCATATCATGAATATCAATCAAGCAGGGCGTAGGGTATTACCTCCATTAAGAGGGCCCGAACCTGGGTAAACATCGTGTCCCCTGCCTCCTGTTACCATCCACCTTAGACACACAGTTCGGGACCCCCTACCCGAGATCCGCCGGTTTTGACACCGACATTGGTGTTTTCATTAAGAGTTCCACTGTGTCGTCACCATAAGGCTCGATGGCCCCTTTGATCATCGGTAACGATGAAGTCCTGGGTGAGGTTTTCCTCCCCGGATAGATCTTCGTATTCGGTGGCTTCGCACTGCGGGCCAATTCGCTTGGCCATCTGGAGCAAATCGAGAGCTATGCCCCTGGCCATCAGGTCAGGTTCGGAAACTTAAACTACACTGCCGACATCCGCAGAGACTTGATCTTCGACGGATTCGAGCCCATGTCAGGTGCGCCGCACAATCACGACGAGCATGACGTAACTCTGTCGTTGGACGGTGTTCGGGAGATTGCATCTACAACTACTCCGGCCTCCAATCTGGATCAAATTGCGCCATCCGAGGACGGAGGGATAGACCCCGCCATGGAGGCCGCACTCTCAGTGGCAATGGAGCCAGATACTGACTTCACCCCTTATGAGAGCCGTGTTGCCGAACCACTGGATTCGTCTCTGGCCACGGACTCCGACCCACCTGCATCCGTGCCTATCGAATCCGATTGGGCACCAATCATGGAGTTCACCTCCGCGGATATCTTTCAGCACTCACCTTTTGGCGACATGCTAAAGTCATTAAGGTCTCTCTCCTTGTCATGAGAACCTTGGCCGAACTATGTCTGGCTAGAATGGGATGCGAACGACGAAGAAATTCGCTGCCCACCCACCACCCACTTAGTAGCCTCTGTGTAACGACCTGACCCAAAATCGGTCAAGTCTCTGTGTAGCTGTACCATCCCAAGATCATGCTGGCACACACAGTACATTGATGAAAAGATTCAAAGTTCAATCACACCTGAATTTATTACACGATTCTCATATCGAGTCTTTATTACATCATAATAAATTCGGCCGAAGGCCAACTCATGAGAAATAAACAAAATAAGCTGCGGAAGCGTAGACGAGTAGCGAGTCCATCCGACTCCATAGGGCAATTGCCAGGCGAAGATCCTAGCCTCACTCCTGGTCAGAAAACTCCTCTGCAACATGAGACGTTGCAGCCGTGTAGGTCAGCATTTAGAATATGCCAGCAAGTCATGAAGAGAGAACAACAATAAAATTTCTAACACTATATGCAATTTGGCTGTGTGGCTCTAAGTTTTATGTTTTTGCGAAAAAGCCAATTTTTTCCTATAACAAAGGACTTGCTTGCAATGACTACAAAATGTTGGTTGTTATTGAGATGGTTCCGCCAACCAATGTCTCATTCCCAATTATTAAATAACCCCTCAATTAATTTATTAAGTTCGGTGTTGAGATTTCTGAAATACTCCAATTTCTAGAGGCTCATTTGTCCGTAACCGGGGACACGGCTAATCGATTAGGTTGTTACTCTGTAGAGTCTTGTGCACTTTACCCGCAAGAATCGTTCCCTCCTTTATGTCCTCGCACTGCCTGGTGTTTGAAGACGGGATGAACGAAACAGGGTCTTCCGTAGAGTTTCTCTGGGCACTGCCGGTACCCATCCATGTCCTACCATTCTTCTACATCTGCTGGCACCGTCCGTCCAGAGTCACGCCTAAGGTCAACCCAACCAGAGCCCATAATGGCTTGCGGCTGCAGAGGTAAGCTTCCGGTCAAGGGGTATCCATCCGTCTCTTAGTGGTTGGGTGAAGCTTTCTGCAAGATCTCATGGCGCTTCTCCATGCATCCCGGCCATCCGCTGGTTCCTCCAGGGTGCCCGTCAACCGTCCTCCACCCAGTAGTGAATTTGAAGTCCATCTTGAGCTTGAAGTCATGGGGTTGTCATCATCTTGACTCTCACATCTCCCTTATGAATCACTCAACCAACCCCGTCTACGAGCATAGCAAAATAAACTACATCGTCCCGGGCAATGGTAACAAGGGGAAATTGGGTTCATCCTACCTCATGATACTACTCAAGAACATAACTTAAAATTCTCCTACTGCATGCATGGTGGGGAGGAATAATTCTAATGCAACAAAATCATAGGTATTGTAAAACATGATCAAATGACTTGCCTGGCTGACGGTCTTCAAACGCTAGTGACTCGAGATAGCAAGCTTTGCACTCCGGAAATTCTATCGAGTCAAACAATAGCACAAATAAGTATTTCACTAATGACATATCAGCAAACTGAAGGAAAACACACAAGCACTCAAACCAAAATCAAAGAAAACTCGAGGGAAACAAAATCAAGGTTTCCATCACATCAAGCAACAACAAAGAAATAGTTTTAACCTACTAACACTTTTCTTTACAGATCCAAAACAATGGTTTTACTAACTAACATAAAGGAAAACAGCGTACAAACTAGGTGCAAAAAGAATCAAACCAATATCTATTACAGAACTCCTGTTATACCTAAAACAAAACTAGTAAGAAAGTAAAATAAAACTTTTAATTTTTCTGTAAATAAATGTTCACCCTCTGTAACTACAGAAACTAATCTAAAATAAATTATAACATAGGAAAAAATAAAATTTAAAAATAACTAGAACAGCAGAAAACAACAGCAAGCTAAAATAAACTAGAAAAGCTTGTTTTCACATAAAAACTATTTTTAATAAAGACTATAAATGCCCAAATAAATTCCTACTGCTAGGCAAGGTCAAAACAAAGCAGTGACAAAAAGAATCACTAAAATAAAATAATCCTAACTCAATTTATAGCAGAAAAACTAATCTGACTAAAACTAATATAAAACAATTTTTAAAAACCTAAACATGGTCGAATCTAATTTTCTACAGCAAATATATGAAATTTGCAAACTAGAGCAAAAAGAATCAACTAAAAATATTAAATAACTTGAAAGATATAGATTTTTCAAGACTGGAACTATTATGTTTTAAAAACAGAAACTAAAATAAAACTAAACAAAAACTAACGCGCTAATGGGCCGAAACAGTGGGCGTTCTACAACTAAATAGCGCTCATGCGTTGAATAGGCTACACGCGTACGGGTTAATAATAAAACAACCGATCGGGCCGGTCTACACTAAACCGAACTAAACCGGAAATAAACCGTAAACTAAACCGATCTATTGAAAATAACCTAACCCTTCGCTAGTCCAATCTAAGCCGTGCATTGCAGATCGAACGGTTGAGGGAGGTCCGGTGGCTTACAGCGGCGATGATGGATGACGGCGGCTCGGGCGACGGTCGCGGGGGTGCTCCGGTGGTCCGGGGCAGCGGCAGAGTCGTCGGGTGGGTGCGGCAGCTCGAGGGAAGGTCGGGGATGGAGTCAGTGGAGCTCGGGGACGACAGAGGCGAGTGGGACGAGCTCGGCGGGGCTCCTGGTGCTCTGCAACTCCAGCGGCGGGCGGTGATGCTCGGGGCGGCAACTTCGGTCGTTCCTGGGCGATTAGAGGATGTCAAAGAAGTGCGTAGCGAAGAGGGGGTTCGGGTGAAGGTGCTTAGAGGTAGGGGGAATCCTCACCGGGGTCGGTAGCGGCGGCGAACCGAGGCGGCGGTGGCGAGATGCGTTTGGCGAGGGTGAGAGCTATGGTGGGAGTTGAGGTAGGGTTTTTGGGGGGTTTGGAAGAGGAGGCCGAGGGGTTTATATGGGGCAACTTTCTTGGGGAGGAGGTCGACTCGGGATCACGATCCCAGGAAGATCGGAACCGCGGCGCGCTCTGGACGTGCTTTGGTTCGGTTTCGTGAGCGAGGGGTTGGGGATGAGGGCGGGTCCCGCGGTCAGTGAGAGAGAGGGAGAGCGATCGGGCAGCCGATCGGAACGGGGTCGGCGCGTGTGGCGCGCTGGGCTGCGTCGGGTGGCCGGCTGGTGGCTGCGGCTCGGCGCTGCTGGGCCGGTTGGCCTGGCTCGTGCCTGGGTCTTTTCCTTTTTTTTGAATTACGTCAGAGAGAGAAAACTAATATAAGAGAAAACTATAATATTTTATATAGGACATATATATCAATAAAATCAGAAAAATAAATCCTCCAACGTGAACATTTTTCTAGAGGCAAAACAGAAACAAAAATAAAAACATTTTTTTGTAGATTCCAAATAAAATCAAATTTGAATTCAAACTTTTTTTGGCAATATTTTCTTCTGACATTTTTCTTTGGAGTGTCATGTTTACTCCTCTCATACTTTTGCTCAAGTATTTGTCAGGTATTTTTGAAATAAATTTCAATTGCCAAAATCAAATTCAAATCAAATAAAACTCAAATGCCTCTGAAATTTCCAAATGCCACTCAATTCAAACAAAATGCATAGATGCTTAACTAATATTTGTAAAACATTCCAAATTGAAAATTTGGGATGTTACAAACCTACCCACCTTAAGATGAATCTCGCCCTTGACATTCGGGTTGGCTAGCAAATAGGTGCGGGTGGTCTCGGCGGAGATCTTCTTCTCGCTCCCAGGTGGCTTCCTCCTCAGAGTGGTGGCTCCACAGAACCTTGCAAAATTTGATGATCTTGCTGCGGGTAACTCTGTTTGTAGTCTCAAGAATTCTGATGGGTTTCTCCTCATAAGTCAGATCACTATCCAGCTGTATGGCTTCTAGGGGCACTGTGTCTCTCAGAGGAATATCGGCCATCTCGGCATGGCATTTCTTCAGCTGGGATACGTGAAAGACATCGTGAACTCCTGACAATCCTTCTGGCAATTCCAGCTTATACACAACTTCTCCTCTGCGTTCGAGGATTTTGTAGGGGCTAATGAACCTGGGTGCTAATTTTCCTTTAACCCCAAATCTCTTTATTCCACGAAGTGGGGACACACGGAGATATGCTCGGTCTCCAACTTCATATGTTATCTCCTTGCGTTTACTGTCGGCATAACTCTTCTGTCTCGACTGGGCTATCTTGAGTCTATCTCGAATTAGCTTGACTTTCTCTTCGGAGTCTCTGATAAGATCGGGACCAAAAAGTTTTCGGTCTCCAACACCATCCCACAGCAATGGTGTTCTGCACCTCCTGCCGTATAGAGCTTCGAAAGGGGCCATCTTTAGACTGGTCTGATGGCTGTTGTCGTACGAGAACTCTGCGTATGGCAAATTGTCATCCCAGTTAGACCCGTAGTCTAGCGCACAGGCTCTCAACATGTCCTCCAGAATCTGGTTGACTCTTTCGGTCTGTCCATCTGTCTGCGGATGAAAAGCTGTACTGAACTCCAGCCTCGTACCCAAGGTTTCATGCAACTGATTCCAAAACTTTAAGGTAAATTGTGTTCCTCTATCTGACACAATACTCCTCGGAACTCCATGCAGACATACGATCCTGGTCATGTATATCTTGGCTAACTTAGCACTAGTATATGTGGTCTTCACGGGAATGAAATGAGCTACCTTGGTTAAGCGATCAACCACTACCCAGATAGAATCATAACCTGAATGGGTCCTGGGTAATCCTGTGATAAAATCCATTCCAAGTTTTTCCCATTTCCACTCGGGAATCGGTAGTGGTTGAAGTAACCCTGCCGGCTTCTGATGCTCCGCCTTTACTCGCTGACAAACATCGCATACTGCTACGTACTCGGCAATATCCTTCTTCATACCTGTCCACCAGAAACTTTCCTTCAAGTCCAGATACATCTTGGTGTTGCCTGGGTGAATTGAGTACGGTGAGTCATGGGCCTCCTAAAGAATTAACTTCCTGACCTCTGGGTCATTAGGCACATAGATACGATCCTCGAACCATAAAGTTCCGTGTTCATCCTCACGAAAACCTTTAGCCTTTCCGTTACTCATCTTTTCCTTTATCTCTGCAATTTCCTTGTCCGTCTTCTGTGCTTCACGGATCTTTTCGGTCAGAGTGGACTGAATATCCAAGGTGGCGACAAATCCTCTTGGTACTATTTCCAATCGGAGATCTCTGAGATCGTCGGCTAAATTCTGAGGTAATCCTCCAGCTATGAGGGTGTTCACATGGCTTTTATGGCTCAAGGCATCTGCTACAACATTTGCTTTCCCTGGGTGATAATGCAATCTCATATCATAGTCCTTGATCAATTCAAGCCATCTCCTTTGTCTGAGGTTCAACTCCTTCTGCGTGAAAATATACTTCAAGCTCTTACGATCCGTGTAAACATCACAACTATTTCCGACAAGGAAATGTCTCCACGTCTTGAGTGCGTGCACTACGGCTGCTAACTCCAAATCGTGTGTGGCATAATTCATCTCGTGAGGTCGTAGCTGTGTGGAGGTATAAGCTACAACTTTTCCTTCCTGCATGAGTACTCCTCCGAGCCCTTGACGAGAAGCGTCACAATACACCTGATAATCCTTGTGTATTTCCGGCAAAATGAGTACTGGGGCTGTAACCAGACGTTTCTTCAACTCCTGAAAACTGGCTTCACAATCCTCGGTCCAAATGTACTTTGTTTCCTTCTTCAAAAACTCGGTCATGGGTTTAGCAATCTTGGAGAAATTCTCAATAAATCTCCGATAATATCCTACAAGCCCGAGAAAACTGCGGATCTCCTTGACTGAGGTGGGGGATTGCCAGTTGGTGACCGATTCAACCTTGGTGGGGTCGACTGTTATTCCTTCTCCTGAAATAACATGTCCGAGGAATCCGACTTCCTTCAACCAAAATTCACATTTGCTGAACTTGGCATATAACTGATGTTCTCGGAGTTTCTCCAAGACTAGACGCAGATGTTCCTTGTGCTCTTCCTCGCTCTTGGAGAAAACCAATATGTCATCGATGAACACCACGACAAACTTGTCCAGATATTCCATAAATACCTTGTTCATCATGCTCATGAAATATGCAGGGGCATTAGTCAATCCGAATGACATGACGGTATACTCATATAAACCATACCTGGTGGTGAAGGCTGTTTTGGGTATATCCTGTTCACGAATCTTCAGCTGATGATACCCTGATCGAAGATCGATCTTGGAAAATACTTTGGCTCCGACTAGCTGATCAAATAAATCATTAATCATCGGTAGAGGGTACTTATTCTTGATGGTCACGTCGTTCACTGAACGATAATCTACAACCATTCTCAGGGTTCCATCCTTCTTCTCTACCAAAAGAACTGGGTCTCCCCAAGGTGACGAACTTGGGCGAATATATCCTTTCTCCAATAATTCCTTGATCTGCTGCTTTATCTCTTCCAAATCATTCGGGGGCATCCGATAAGGTCTCTTGGATATTGGGGCTGTGCCAGGTAATAACTCGATCAAAAATTCTATTTCTCTATCCGATGGCATTCCTGGTAATTCTTCCGGAAATACATCCGGAAAATCTTGTACTACAGGCACTTCCTCCTGAACCACTCCCGTGAGGGAATTCACCCGCTTCTTTATCGGTGTGCGTCTGGATACATACTTGATCCTCTTCTACTCCGGGGTGGTGAGCAAAATCGTCTTGCGGGCACAGTCGATGTTCCCTCCAAACTTCGTCAACCAGTCCATGCCTAGGATCGCGTCCAATCCCTGGGATTCTAAGACTATGAGGTCTACGGGAAAATCATGATTTCCGATGTTGAGGGTTGAATGACAACCTAAGCCTACCATCATCTCTCCTCCTGGAGAAGTGACTTGGATCGGGGTTCTAAGGGTCCTAGTGGGCAACCCATACTTTCCATTAACTACCCTTGATATGAATGAATTAGTTGCACCGGAATCAAAGAGTACCAATACTGGACGTTAATTTAATAAAAACTTACCAACCACAGTTTCTGGCTAATCATAAACGTCCTCCACATCAATGTGATTCACCTGAGCATGAGGAAAAGGGTTGGGCTTCTTTGCTGAGCTTCCATTGCCGTTGTCGTTCCCATTCCTCTGCTTGGCCTCTGGACAATCAGTGGCGTAGTGTCCTGTCTTCTGGCACTTGAAACAGGTGATATGACTCAGATCCTTCTTAGTCGGAGCAGGACGGTGCTGGTTGCCGTTGCCTCCATTGCCTGACTTGGGGTTGTTGTCGTGATTGCGATTGTTCCCATTCCCTCCATGGTTATGTCCTCCATGATTGTGTCCTCCATGGTTGTGATGGGTATGTCCTCCCGAGTATGGGGCATAGCGGGGCTTCTGCTGAGCTCCGGAGTTGTACTTTCCCTGGCTATATTTCCGCTTGCGGCTTTCAATCTGCTGCTGCTTGCCTTCAAGTATAGTGGCCTTGTCTACCAGCTCCTGGTAGTTGTTGAAGGTAGCCACCATTAGCTGCATTCCCAGGTCATCATTCAGTCCTTCAAGAAACTTCTCCTGTTTTGCGGCATCTGTGGCCACATCATCTGGGGCATATCGAGATAATTTGCTGAACTCATCCACATACTGCCCCACAGTACGGTTCCCCTGGCGTAAGTTGCGGAACTCACGCTTCTTCAGACTCATGGCTCCAGCTGAGACATGCGCGGTGCGGAGAGCCCGCTGGAACTGATCCCATGTCATGGTGGCGACCGGATAAGTGGCGTGTAGTTTTCCCACCAAGAGGCTGCAGGTCCATTCAGTTGATGTGCGGAAAACGCACGTTCTCAGCATTTGTGCATCCAGCAGTTGTTAGATCCCTTCCGATCTTGCGGAGCCAATCATAAGCTACAATCGGCTCGGTGCTACTAGAGAACACCTGCGGATTCAGCCTTAGGAACCGGGTCAGGTTATCGACAGGGGGTGGTGGCGGTGGATTGTTGTTGTTGTTGCATTGGTTTTGGATGAGCATATGCATTAAGGCATTCTGCTGTTGAATCAGCTGGGTGAGCTCCGGCTGGAAAGTGAAACCGGGGTCATGTCTCGGAGGCATCTGGTGTTATGGAGTGGATGAGAAATTAGAATAGAACAAGGGTCTAATGAGAAAATAGCACTACCCAAATGAATGCACAAACACAATCACACCAATCATTTATTCATTCATCTCAAGCAAGGTTCAAACTCGGATTATAAGATCTCACGACTAATCGAAAATAACGGCCTAACTGATCGACGAAAATAAAATAACATGGCGGTCGACTAAATGTCTTCATCAATTATCCCTGCATCCTCTGGTGCGTCGTCCTCTGGTGCGGCGTCTCCTCTTGCGACTTCCTTCGGTGGAGCTCTCTTCATATTCCTGGTCATTGCTCACGAGAGGTCCATCATCTCCACTCGGGAAAAGGTCTTCTCCCAGATCCATCTTCTCCTCCAGTGTGGCAATATATTTATTCCGGTCCTCGAGTCTTTCCATAAAATCCTTGACTTCATCTTCATGCTCATAGTGGGCTTCACGTGCTGCATCCTCTAGTTCAATTTCACGAAGATGCAACTTTTGGACCGTCTTCAAGCTCCTGCGCATCTGAATCTCTAGAGCCCTGATGTGAGCCTCCAAGTATTGGACATATGAGCGGACGGAGTCGTCATCTATGGTGCGGATAATCTCTCCATCTGCAATCCTGTGAGAAATCATGGTGTGGTCTGATCCAACAAGCTCGGTCCTGTATTCCTCCTGGATGCGTCCAAGTGCACTATGAACTGCTATGTCTCTCCCGAGTATCCAAGTGGGAGCAGTGAACTTGAAGTCAACGGGCGCTGAGAGGCTTCCGAAAGTTCTCCCTGGTATGTGCACCTTAATCCTATAATGACGGTCTTCTGGAAATGCCATGATAGGGGTCCCGGTGATAGACGGCAGAGCAATCTTCAATTCCTTGGTGATCTGGACCAGCCTCCTGCCGAAAAGCATTGTCTCATATGGCTGGCAAAACTCCGGGAGCAGAACTGGGATGAACTTGACGGCCATCTAGAATGTTGAAATCGGAGAGAAGTCAGAAATGAACAGGGGAGTATTACGGAATGATAAGGACATAAAATAAAATAGTTTCTTCCTATGGCTTTCCGATTCTAGGGGTTACGTCCTACGGTCAGCGTGTGCTCTGAATATCATCTTTGTAACGACCCGACCCAAAATCGGTCAAGTCTCTGTGTAGCTGTACCATCCCAAGATCATGCTGGCACACACAGTACATTGATGAAAAGATTCAAAGTTCAATCACACCTGAATTTATTACACGATTCTCATATCGAGTCTTTATTACATCATAATAAATTCGGCCGAAGGCCAACTCATGAGAAATAAACTAAATAAGCTATGGAACCATAGACGAGTAGCGAGTCCATCCGACTCCATAGGGCAATTGCCAAGCGAAGATCGTAGCCTCACTCCTGGTCGGAAAACTCCTCTGCAACCTGAGACGTTGCAGCCGTGTAGGTCAGCATTTAGAATATGCCGGCAAGTCATGAAGAGAGAACAACAATAAAATTTCTAACACTATATGCAATTTGGCTGTGTGGCTCTAAGTTTTATGTTTTTGCGAAAAAGCCAATTTTTTTCCTATAACAAAGGACTTGCTTGCAATTACTACAAAATGTTGGTTGTTATTGAGATGGTTCCGCCAACCAATGTCTCATTCCCAATTATTAAATAACCCCTCAATTAATTTATTAAGTTCGGTGTTGAGATATCCGAAATACTCCAATTTCCAGAGGCTCATTTGTCCGTAACCGGGGACACGGCTAATCGATTAGGTTGTTACTCTGCAGAGTCTTGTGCACTTTACCAGCAAGAATCCTTCCCTCCTTTATGTCCTCGCACTGCCTGGTGTTTGAAGACGGGATGAACGAAACAGGGTCTTCCGTAGAGTTTCTCTGGGCACTGCCGGTACCCATCCATGTCCTACCGCTCTTCTACATCTGCTGGCACCGTCCGTCCAGAGTCACGCCTAAGGTCAACCCAGCTAGAGCCCATAATGGCTTGCGGCTGCACAGGTAAGCTTCCGGTCAAGGGGTATCCATCCGTCTCTTCGTGGCTGGGTGAAGATTTCCGCAAGATGTCATGGAGCTTCTCCATGCATCCCGGCCATCCGTTGGTTCCTCCAGGGTGCCCGTCAACCGTCCTCCACCCAGTAGTGAATTTGAAGTCCATCTTGAGCTTGAAGTCATGGGGTTGTCATCATCTTGACTCTCACATCTCCCTTATGAATCACTCAACCAACCCCGTCTACGAGCATAGCAAAATAAACTACATCGTCCCGGGCAATGGTAACAAGGGGAAATTGGGTTCATCCTACCTCATGATACTACTCAAGAACATAACTTAAAATTCTCCTACTGCATGCATGGTGGGGAGGAATAATTCTAATGCAACAAAATCATAGGTATTGTAAAACATGATCAAATGACTTGCCTGGCTGACGGTCTTCAAACGCTAGTGACTCGAGATAGCAAGCTTCGCACTCCGGAAATTCTATCGAGTCAAACAATAGCACAAATAAGTATTTCACTAATGACATATCAGCAAACTGAAGGAAAACACACAAGCACTCAAACCAAAATAAAAGAGAACTCGAGGAAAACAAAATCAAGGTTCCCATCACATCAAGCAACAACAAAGAAATAGTTTTAACCTACTAACACTTTTCTTTACAGATCCAAAACAATGGTTTTACTAACATAAAGGAAAACAGCATACAAACTAGGTGCAAAAAGAATCAAACCAATATATATTATAGAACTCTTGTTATACCTAAAACAAAACTAATAAGAAAATAAAATAAAACTTTTTATTTTGTTGTAAATTAATGTTCACCCTCTGTAACTACAGAAACTAATCTAAAATAAATTATAACATAGGAAAAAATAAAATTTAAAAATAACTAGAACAGCAGAAAACAACAGCAAGCTAAAATAAACTAGAAAAGCTTGTTTTCGCATAAAAACTATTTTTAATAAATACTATAAATGCCCAAATAAATTCCTACTGCTAGGCAAGGTCAAAACAAAGCAGTGACAAAAAGAATCACTAAAATAAAATAATCCTAACTCAATTTATAGCAGAAAAACTAATCTGACTAAAACTAATATAAAACAATTTTTAAAAACCTAAACATGGCCGAATATAATTTTCTACAGCAACTATAGGAAATTTGCAAACTAGAGCAAAAAGAATCAACTAAAAATATTAAATAACTTGAAAGATATAGATTTTTCAAGACTGGAACTATTCTGTTTTAAAAACAGAAACTAAAATAAAACTAAACAAAAACTAACGCGCTAATGGGCCGAAATAGTGGGCGTTCTAGAACTAAACAGCGCTCATGCGTTGAATAGGCTACACGCGTACGGGTTAATAATAAAACAACCGATCGGACCGGTCTACACTAAACCGAACTAAACCGGAAATAAACCGTAAAATAAACCGATCTATTGAAAATAACCTAACCCTTCGCTAGTCCAATCTAAGCCGTGCATTGCAGATCGAACGGTTGAGGGAGGTCCGGTGGCTTACAGCGGCGATGATAGACGACGACGGCTCAGGCGACGGTGGCGGGGGTGCTCCGGTGGTCCGGGGCAGCGGCGGAGTCGTCGGGTGGGTGCGGCAGCTCGAGGGAAGGTTGGGGATGGAGTCAGTGGAGCTCGGGGACGACAGAGGTGAGTGGGACGAGCTCGGCGGGGCTCTTGGTGCTCTGCAACTCCGGCGGCGGGCGGTGATGCTCGGGGCGGCGACTTCAGTCGTTCCTGGGCGATTAGAGGATGTCAAAGAAGTGCGTAACGAAGAGGGGGTTCGGGTGAAGGTGCTTAGAGGTAGGGGGAATCCTCACCGGGGTCGGTAGCGGCGGCGAACCAAGGCGGCGGCGGCGAGATGCGTTTGGCGAGGGCGAGAGCTACGGTGGGAGTTGAGGTAGGGTTTTTGGGGGGTTTGGAAGAGGAGGCCGAGGGGTTTATATAGGGCAACTTTCTTGGGGAGGAGGTCGACTCGGGATCACGATCCCAGGAAGATCGGAACCGCGGCGTGCTCTGGACGTGCTCTGGTTCGGTTTCGTGAGCGAGGGGTTGGGGATGAGGGCGGGTCCCGCGGTCAGTGTGAGAGGGGGAGAGCGATCGGGCGGCCGATCGGAACGGGGTCGGCGCGTGTGGCGCGCTGGGCTGCGTCGGGTGGCCGGCTGGTGGCTGCGGCGCGGCGCTGCTGGGCCGGTTGGCCTGGCGTCGGCTGGGCCGGTTGGCCTGGCTCGTGCCTGTGTCTTTTCCTATTTTTTTTGAATTACGTCAGAGAGAGAAAACTAATATAAGAGAAAACTATAATATTTTATATAGGACATATATATCAATAAAATCAGAAAAATAAATCCTACAACGTGAACATTTTTCCAGAGACAAAACAGAAACAAAAATAAAAACATTTTTTTGTAGATTCCAAGTAAAATCAAATTTGAATTCAAACTTTTTTGGCAATATTTTCTTGTGACATTTTTCTTTGGAGTGTCATGTTTACTCCTCTCATACTTTTGCTCAAGTATTTGTCAGGTATTTTTGAAATAAATTTCAATTGCCAAAATCAAATTCAAATCAAATAAAACTCAAATGCCTCTGAAATTTCCAAATGCCACTCAATTCAAACAAAATGCATAGATGCTTAACTAATATTTGTAAAACATTCCAAATTGAAAATTTTGGATGTTACACTCTATCGACGATTTAACCGACATGCTCGATTTTGACTCCGAAGACATCGATGCCATGGACGACGATGCAGGAGAGGAACAAGAACCAGTACCCACAGGGCGCTGGACAACCACTTCATCACATGACATATACATGGTGGATACACCCAAAGAAAACGATGACGAGGAACGGGAGGAGACAGTGGAGGATGACCCCTCCAAGAAGCAAACTAAGCGTCGGTGTGGGCGCCGCTCCAAATCCCGCCTCGGCAAAAACAGCGATAACAGCGCAAGAGAAAATAACACTCCAGTCGACTCCAGAGGAAACGACGACCACATCGCCCCGGCGGCAGAGCACGATGAAGCTGCAAACGGCGAATATAGTATGGACCCAATGTCCGAACACGGCGACGCCGAGGATAAACCTCATCAAACCCCCTCTGGGGAGGAAAACAGTCCGGACGAAGATGCACACATCATCCCCGAAACGCACTTGGAGCAAGAGAACCTCCGCAGAAGGCTTATTGCCACAGCAAGGAGTCTAAAGAAGCAGAAGCAAAGGCTTAAGGCTGAACAAAATATGCTCAACAACAGGTGGAACAAAGTGCTCGACAACGAACAAAAGTATGGTGGAGGTTACCACACAAAGAGCTATCCAAAGCGCAAGCTATTACCCGAATTCGACGATGAGGCCTTAGACCCCATACAGCCGAAAAATAAAACGGCCAACCGGCCGGATCAACCACCTTGTGACCGCGATAGAGCGACTAACAAGGTCGCACATAAGTCAACACACGATCTATGTGAGGACTTGCGCCAAAAATCCAGTATGACCAGATCCATCTATGGATCTAGGAAGCGTGCTCTGGCACAAAATCAAAACCGAATACTACAACCGTCCGAACGCCATGATACATCCAAATACAGGGGTGCCGCACACCCCCTAGGTTTCACTGATGAGGTGCTGGACCACGAACTCCCAGAAGGATTCAAACCAGTGAACATAGAGGCGTACGACGGGACCACAGACCCTGGGGTCTGGATTGAGGACTTTATCCTCCATATCCATATGGCTCGTGGAGACGATCTCCATGCCATCATGTAATTGCCCCTCAAGCTTAAAGGACCAGCTCGGCACTGGCTAAAAAGCCTCCCCGAAAACTCAATTGGAAGCTGGGAGGAGCTCGAGGATGCTTTTCGGGCTAATTTTCAAGGGACCTATGTCCGACCTCCGGATGCAGACGATTTAAGTCATATAATTCAACAGCCCGGAGAGTCAGCCCAAAAGCTTTGGAGCAGGTTTCTCACTAAGAATAACCAAATTGTCGACTGTCCGGACGCCGAAGCCTTAGCAGCTTTCAAGCACAGCGTTCGAGATGAATGGCTCGCCAGACACCTCGGCCAAGAAAAACTGAGAACAATGGCAGCCCTGACAAGCCTCATGACCCGCTTTTGCGCGGATGAAGATAGCTGGTTAGCCCGCAGTAGCACCAGCGACCCAAGCACATCCGAAGTCAGGGATGGCAATGGAAAACCACGACGCAGTAAAAACAAGCGTCGAAATAAATAAGACAGCCCAGATAATACGGCGGTCAACGCCGGATTCAAGGGCTCTCGACCAGGTCAGCGGAAAAAGCCTTTCAAAGGCAGCAGAGATGGACCATCTAGCCTAAACAAGATTCTTGATAAACTATGTCAGATTCATGGCACCCCCGATAAACTTGCAAATCACACCCATAGAGAATGTTGGGTCTTCAAGCAAGTCGGTAAGCTAAACGCCGAACACAAGGGGGGGAGACACCAACGAAGACGAGGGCGAACCTCGCCAGCAAAGCACTGGAGGACAGAAAAAATTCCCACCAGAGGTTAAAACAGTAAACATGATCCATGTGACGAAGAGGAGAAGCAAACATGCACTCCGAGACATACGCGCCATAGAGCCCGTCACCCCTAAGTTCAACCCCTGGTTGGCCTGCCCGATCACTTTTGATTGCGGGGGTCACGCAACAAGCATCCGGCATGAAGGATTGGCTGCCTTGGTGTTAGACCCAATAATAAACGGATACCACCTCACACGAGTCCTTATGGACGGCGGCGGTGGTCTAAATCTGATATTTCAGGACACAGTCCGCAAAATGGGGATAGACCCGACAAAAATAAGCCACAGTAATACTACCTTCAAGGGAGTAATACCAGGCCCAGAGGCCCGCTGTACGGGCTCTCTATTACTAGAGGTTGTATTTGGTTCTCCCGACAACTTCCGAAGCGAAAAGTTAACTTTCTATATCGCTCCATTCCGAAGTGGCTATCAAGCACTACTCGGAAGAGCGGCTTTCGCTCGTTTTAATGCAGTGCCGCATTACGCTTCTCTCAAGCTTAAGATGCCTGGTCCACGTGGCACCATCACAGTTAGTGGAAATATTGAGCATTCTCTACGCGCGGAAGAATGTGCGGCGGCCTTAACAGCCGAACACTAGACGGCCTCACCAACCAGAATAAATGACATGTTGTCAAGACCACGGACACGGTTAGACGAGTCCGACGCATCACTACATGTACATGAGATTGGTTTGATGGTTAAACCCTCATAGACGGTACCAAGGGCTTCCCGCGTGTAATCAGGGCTAGTTCGGCTCAACTTGACTTATCTTGAATTTCAATGGTTTATTGATAATAACCAATTTTTTGGCACGACAACTTTCACCTAAGTTCTTCTCTTTTACAGATGACAATCGTGCTACACCCGTCCAGGACACGGCACAACGGAGACACAGGCGCAGACGTGCAATAGGGACCCGCTCAAAGGTTTTTTTTCAGATTAAGACCCTGCGTAAACCTTTTTTACTTTCTCTTGTTGTTCACATCCTCCGGATACTCAATACAACCGAGAAGGATGCTGACGTTATTGGAATGTTGCCATGTCAGGATATTGCATGTACCTGGACACTCGGGGTTTATTATTACGGGCATTGTTCAGCCCGGCATATGTTATAAAGACCAAATACCTTAGGGAGTGTTCGGCATCGCGATTTTGGCCTTATATGCATCAGCTCTGAATCATGTCTTTGGTCAAATGTTGGGTTTGCCTGGCTCCCATGTTTTGGTACCTTATGTTCCGCTATATCGGCTAAGGTAGCACTGGGAGAACTACTGCGATTGTGCCCTGGTTCATCCAGATGAGCACCTCGGTAGAGAAAGCCGAAAACTGACTGTCATGATAAAGCGCGAGACTGGTCAACCACTCAATGACTTAGCGGAATCTTCGGGATTCCTCCGCATTAACGAAGGGCCGTTCCCCAGTCATGTACGTATGCGCCCCGTATTCGGACGAGCGCGGAGGTACCAGGGGCTATCTAGTAGTCCCGCCGTCGAACTCCTATGGCTAAGTGAAAGTGTTAAAGCAATATAGTCTGATTGCCTCGTTCGCTGCACTACCACCTCCTTTATGGACCAAGACGTTGGATCAAGTGTGAACACGCGTTTTTTGCGAACACCCCGCATTATATGCGTGGGGGCTGAAGCCGACGACTGCAAACTTTCGGGTTATATTCATATATACATAAACGGCCGCACGGGAGGCATCATAATACTTTCAGGCAAAAGTATAAACACAGCCTTTACAATTCAATAAAACATCGTTCTTACAATGGGAATACATGTCAATAGAACATAATATTCTTCGAGCACTGAGCCTCTATCGAACGAGCGCCTTCAAGGACTTCTTCAAAGTAGTGCTCGGCAGCTACTCGGCCCATGGTCGAACCCTGTGTTGCAATAGTGGTGGCCTCCATATCTGCCCAGTATGTCTTGACACAGGCAAGTGCCATCCGCGCACCCTCTATGCACGCCGACCTCTTCATAGCGTCGATGTGCGACACAACACCAAGGAATTGTTGCACTAAACTAAAGTAACTATTCGGCCTTGCCCTTCAGGCCACAGATGATCCACAACAGACCTCATGGCAAGTCCGGACAACCTATGGAGCTCGGCCCACTCGGCCATTCGCTCATTCAATAGCAGCGGACACACTGGAGCATGGAACTGTGACCAGAACAGCTTTTCCACTTCACGATCTTTCTGATCCTTGAAGTACTCAGCCGCATCAGCAGCACTTGCTGCCAAATCCACGTATGCATCTGCAGAACTCCATAGTTGATCAAGAGGGGCATACTTCGGATCTCCAAACTTAGTCCGCAACAAAAAAGGGCTTCCCAGCCGCGATATCTCCAGCTTGACGCAGCTCCTCCTTCGTTGCTCTGATTTTGGAGCGGGCTTCCTTGGTTGCTACTGAGGGAGTCCTAGATTAGGGGGTCTCCGGACAGCCGGACTGTTGGACTATGAAGATACAAGATTCAAGACTTCGTCCCGTGTCCGGATGGGACTCTACTTGGCGTGGAAGGAAAGCTAGGCAGTACGGATATGGATATCTCCTCCTTTGTAACCGACCTTGTGTAACCCTAACCCTCTCCGGTGTCTATATAAACCGGAGGGTTTTAGTCCGTAGGACAAAATAACAGACAATCATACCATAGGCTAGCTTCTAGGGTTTAGCCTCTTCGATCTCGTGGTAGATCAACTCTTGTAATACTCATATCATCAAGATCAATCAAGTAGGAGTAGGGTTTTACCTCCATCGAGAGGGCCCGAACCTGGGTAAAAACATCGTGTCCCCCGTCTCCTGTTACCATCCGCCTAGACGCACAGTTCGGGACCCCCTACCCGAGATCCGCCGGTTTTGACACCGACATTGGTGCTTTCATTGAGAGTTCCTCTGTGTCGTTGCCGTTGGGCTTGATGGCTCCTTCTATCATCGATAGTGATGCAGTCTAGGGTGAGACTTTTCTCCCCGGACAGATCTTTGTGTTCGGTGGCTTCGCACTACAGGCCAACTCGCTTGGCCATCTGGAGCAGATCGAAAGGTACGCCCCTGGCCATCAGGTCAGATTTGGAAACTTAAATTACACGGCCGATATCCGTGGAGACTTGATCTTCGACGGATTCGAGCCCCTGCCTTGTGCGCCACGCGGTCACGATGAGTACGGTTTAGCTCTACCTTCGGACCGCATTCAAGAGATCGCACCGGCAGTCGCTCCGAGCCTCAATTCGGAGCCAGTCACGCCATCCATGGACAGGTGGATAGACCCCGTCACGGAGGCCGTATCCTCAGCGGTGATCGAGACGAATATCGACCTTACCCTTCACGAGAGCCGTGTTGCCATACTGTCGGATCCTTCCCCGGCCACGGACTCCGAACCGCCTGTGCCCGTGCCTATCAAATCCGACTGGGCGCTATTCATGGAGTTCACCTCTGCGGATATCTTTCAGCACTCGCCCTTCGGCGACATACTGAATTCATTAAAGTCTCTCTCCTTGTCAGGAGAGTCCTGGCCGAACTATGTCCGGCAGGAGTGGGATGCGGATGACGAAGAAATTCGCCGCCCACCCACCACCCACTTAGTAGCCACTGTCGATGACTTAACCGACATGCTCGACTTCGACTCCGAAGACATCGACGGTATGGACGATGATGCAGGAGATGAACAGGAACCACTGCCCACAGGGCATTGGACGCCCACTTCATCACATGACGTATACATGGTGGACACACCAAAATAAAACAACGACGAGGAACGGAAGGACGCAACGAAGGGCTGTCCCCTCGAGAAGCAGTCAAAGCGGCGGCGTAAGCGTCGCTCCAAATCCCGCCTCGGCAGAAACAACGATCATATAGACCCAGCGTTAGAGCAGGGTGAACCATCGCCGGACCACGGCAACATGGAGAATCAAACCGAACAACCCGACTCTGACAAAGATAATAGTCCGGACGACATCACACTGGACAGACACCCGGAGCAACAGAATGCCCGTCAAAGGCTTGTTGGCACCGCGAGGAGTCTAAAAAAGTAGAAGCAAAGGCTCAAGGTTGCGCAAGACACACTCAGAATCAGATGGAGTAAAGTACTCAACACAGCAGCGAAGTACGGCGGTAATCGCCCCACCAAGAGCTACCCGAAGAAGAAGTTGCTACCTAAATTCGATGAGGAGGCCTTAGATCCCCCGCAACCAAAAATTAAAATGGCCATCTGGCCGGATAGACTACCTCACGGCCAACATAGAGCGGCAAACAATGTCGCACATAAGCCAATACGCGATCCACGCGAGGGCTCGCATCAAAAGGACGGCGCAACCAGATCCATCTATGGACCACGCAAGCGCGCTCCAGCATACGATGCAACACAACAAACATCCGAACAACGCGGTACACCCAGATACAGGGGTGCCGCACACCCCCTATGTTTCACCGATGAGGTGCTGAACCATGAATTTCTAGAGGGATTCAAACCCGTAAACATAGAGGCATACGACGGAACAATAGACCCTGGGGTCTGGATTGAGGACTATATCCTCCATATCCATATGGCTCAAGGAGATGATCTCCACGCCATTAAATACTTACCCTCAAGCTCAAAGGGCTAGCTCGGCACTGGCTTAAAAGCCTCCCCGAAAGTTCCATCGGAAGCTGGGAAGAGCTCGAAGACGCTTTTCGGGCAAATTTTCAAGGGACTTATGTCCGACCTCCGGATGCGGACGATTTGAGTCATATAACTCAACAGCCCAGAGAGTCAACCCAAAAGCTTTGGAACAGGCTTCTTACTAAAAAGAACCAAATAGTCAACTATCCGGACGCCGAAGCCTTGGCAGCTTTTAAGCACAGTGTCCGAGATGAATGGCTTGCCAGACACCTCGGCCAAGAAAAGCCGAGAACAATGGCAGCATTAACAAGCCTCATGACCCGCTTTTGCGCGGGCGAGGACAGCTGGCTAGCCCGATGCAGCACTAGCGACCCAAGTACATCCGAAGTTAGAGATGGAAACAGGAAATCATGATGCAGCAAAAATAATAAGTGCCGGAATAAAGAAGACAGCCCGAAGAGCACGGCGGTAAACGCCGGATTTGGAAGCTCTCGGCCAGGTCAGCAAAAGCCGCCCCCTAAAGGCGCCAGAGATGAACTGTCCAGCTTAAACAAAATTCTGGACCAAATATGTCAGATCCATAGCACCCCTGGTAAACCCGCTAATCATACCCACAGAGAATGTTGGGTCTTCAAGCAATCCGGCAAGCTCAACGCCGTACACAAGGGGGAGGATACACCAAGCGAAGACGAGGATGAGCCTCTCAAGCAAGACACTACGGAACAAAAGAAATTTCCACCAGAAGTCAAAACAATAAACGTGTTACACGTGATCAAGGGGAGAAACAAAGCGGCACTCCCAGAGAAATATGCCCAAGGGCCTATCACCGCGGAGTCCTGCCACTGGTCGTCTCAACCGATCACTTTCAACCATCGGGATTACTCGGCAAGTATCCAGCGTGCAGGATGGGCTGCCTTGGTATTAGACCTAATAATTGGCGGATACCTCTTCACACGAGTCCTGATGGACGGTGGCAGCATTCTAAACCTGATATATCAGGACACAGTCCGCAAAATGGGGATAGACCCAACGAAAATTTGCCACAGCAATACTACCTTTAAAGGAGTAACGCCAGGCCCAGGGGCTCATTGCACGGGCTCCCTGCTACTAGAGGTTATATTCGGCTTCCCCGATAACTTCCGTAGCGAAAATTTAACCTTCCACATTGCTCCGTTCCAAAGTGGGTATCAAGCACTACTTGGACACGAAGCTTTCATTCGCTTTAATGCAATACCGCATTACGCTTCCCTCATGCTTAAGATGCCCGGTCCACGTGGCATCATTACAGTAAATGGAAATATTGAGCGATCCCTGCGCGCTGAAGAGAGTGCGGCTGCCTTGGCAGCCGCACACTAAAACGGCCTCACCAACTAAAGCATTTGATAGGTCGTCAAGACCACGAACACGGTTAGACGAGTCCGGCGCAGCTATATGTAATTCATACAGGTTTGATGGCCACACCACTATTACAAATACAAGGGGCTCAACATGCGCAGACAAGTGGCAACTTTTACTCATCTTGAATTGAACATAGTTTCTTTAAACCTACCTTTTTGCACGACAAATTTTCACCTAAGTTCCTCTCTTTTACAGATGACCATCATGCTACACCTGTCCAGGATACGGCACAATGGAGACACAGGCGCAGACGTGCAGCAGGGACCCGTTCTAAGGATTCTTTTTAGATTAAGACCCTGCGTCAACCTTTTTTACTGTCTCTTGTTTGTCAGGTGGTTGGTGCGACATATGCCAATGGATGGCTTATCATTGTGGGAGCCAATAAAACATAGTCGGTGCTTGGAAACGGGATAAGGCGAAGACATGCACGCCGGCGAATCTTACCCAGCTTCAGGGCTCTCCGTGGAGATAACACCCCTAATGCTGCTATGCGGGGTCTCCACATGATCACTAGCTCGAAGGGTGGCTACAGAATACTCCTTGAGCTGTTCGGTGAAAGGATGAAGGAGGGCCAGGCCAGCCCGCTCCTCTTCTCCTGGTGGTGTCTAAAATCTATCCAAAGAGCGATCTCCCCTGCATGGGCCTACCCCCCAGGGGTACAATGGTAATCTGGCTAGGTGTGGGCCCCAGCCGTCTGTATCTACGCCCGCCGGTTTCTCCGCCGACTGGTGGGCCCGCCGGCGGCCGACCCTTTGGTCAACAGGCCAGCCCCACCGCCTGGGGGTCTTGTCAGGGGCTGGTTACTGTTACCTTGCCCCTGGTGACGATGGCTTTGTCATGGTAAGAATGGCTACAGTGCCACCGCGGGGCGGCTCGTCACTGTAGCCTTACCTTCTCTTGTCTTCTTAATGAAGCACCTCCTTGGAGGGAGAAAGTTGGCCGGCTATTGGAAGCCGGCCATACCCCTGGCCGGCTGCGGGAAGCCCGGCCGCCTTTGAGATCTCCCTGACCAAGGGGGCCCGCCACCCACGGGTCGTACTGGCCGCTCGTCGTGGGTGACGTCACGATCATCGTGGCAACAGTGTCGCGCCGGACAGGGATGGCCGCCCCGTACGGTGCACTGTGGCCAGGCGTGCTCCGGGATTCGAGGGTGGCAGGCTTTACTGTAGCCACGCCCCGTCTTGTCGCCGTTATGTAGGTGCAGACTCTGAGGGCAAGATCTTAGACGCCTGCTGAGGGGCCGGCTCCTGGAAGTCGGCCTTCTCGTGGTCTTGTTTCTCAAAGGTTTCAGAGCTGGGCCGCCTTCGCGCAGCCGGCTTGAGAGGTAGCCGGCTAGGGGAAGGCGGCCCCGTGTCTTGGATGTTTGGAGGCTTGATCGGCCTGTAATTTTTCTGAAGTGCCAGGGGAAGCCGGCTAGGCTACCCGTGGTCATTTACTCCGACAGTAGTCCCCGAAGCTGGTTGGGCTCCGAGGAAGAAAAAAGTCGAGGAGCTCAGTCAGCTTCCTATCTTGAGGAGCTGGGAACTAGAAACCGGTTTCGACTAGGCGCGCCGTCTCTTAGAGATCTCGAAGTTTGAAGGAGGGTGCCAGTCGGCGCGCAAGTCCGGCTGTGAACTGACCGCTCGTCATCTGCGCTCCACGTGGCATCCTTCGGCTGGAGGGGCCTGCCAGCCCACGCGCGCGACGGGAAGCTACCGCAGTCTGGGGCCCGCCACTACAGGGCCTCGGCCCACGCGCGGATCTTCTGTGGCCTGGACGGACCGCGCATGCCCCAGCGGTGGTTTCCCCACACCGTAATGGCGCAATAATCATGGGGCGTGGGGGAGTGGGTGCAGTTAATCCCACATCCCCCCCCATGTCCGGCCTCCTCGGCTTTGCCGCACGAGGCTATAAGTAGGGGGAGAGGAGTGGAGCGCCAAACGCTCGCGCGCTCTTCCTCGCTCTGCCCCCTCCTTCTTCCTCCTCCTCTTGTCATGACAGCTACCTGCCGCCGCTCGGCCTTCCGGCCAATCTTCTTGGCTCGTCGTCGCTTCGTCGCAGTTGGTTTGTGCACCCTCCTTTCACCGCACCTTTCTTGCCGCCGCGCCGTCCCCATGGTGTTGTCGAGCTCCTGGGACGGCTCCAACGTCCACGACGACCACGTCGACTTCCTTCGTCGGACGCGGCGGCTGCCGGGCGCGGATCTCGTGCGGGTCCGTCTCGCGCCGGAGAGGGAAATCTCGCCGGCGCCAGAAGAGGACGAGTGGGTAATCTTCTGCTCGCACTGCCTGCGCGGCTTCGGCCTGCCGGCGAGTGGGTTCCTCCGCTCATTCCTTGAATTTTATCATCTCCAGCCGCATCACCTCACTCCCAACACGGTGATGCTGATGTCGGCCTTCGTCACCCTGTGCGAGGGTTTTCTTGGCGTCCTCCCCACTCTTGAACTGTGGGGAGAGTTCTTTCAGTGCAAGCTCGGCATCGTCGTTGCGGGCGTGCCCGCCCCATGCGGTGCCTTCATCGCCATGCGGAGGGCGAGCGACAACAACCCATTTTCGCCCATCCCGCTGATCCAGTCGGTGAAGCTCTGGCAGAAGTCCTACTTTTATGTGAAGAATATTGCTTCGCAAGGCGACTTCGTCAACCTGCCGGCTTATATAGCCGGCCCGCCGGCTGGGAGGCAGCCTTCATGGTCCTTCCGGTCCAGGTCACTGTCTCCGGGTGGGTCCGCCTCCGTTGCCCGGCTCCTGGTGATGATCTAGTCGGAGGGTCTGTCCAGGGCCGACCTGGTGGCCGCCTTCGTGGAGTGACGGGTGCTCCCACTCCAGGGCCGACCTCATATGATTTGCCAGATGAGCGGCCGCTTCGACCCGGGCCGGCTAAGCACCAAGGAGATGCCTCACGCCGAGGTGTCTTATATGGTGAACTACATTTCCAACTGCAAGCTCACCGAGGAGTGGCAGTATGGCAAGGTGTCGTACTCTCGCACCAATCCTCCGTCGGTGGTAAGTTTCTCTTCCTCTTTATCTTTGCTTGTTGCCGAGTTCATGGTGGCCAACTCCTGACCAGCCAGCCTTTCTTTAGCAGAACCCCATGCTTCCGCTAGCGGCCGGGGCCGCAGGGGTGGAACGCCAGTTCCTCCCCGACCATACGATGCACGATGTAGACGACCCAGACCTGGGGGCGGCCGCCATGGAAGACGACATCGCGGGGGAAGGCGGCAATGCAGGCGGGTCCGGGCTCGGGGCTGGCTTCGAGGATTGGCCAGATGACGACGAGGCCGGAGTCATCGCGCGCCACCAATCGGTGCCCGATCACCATGGTGCGGGCCCATCCGCCGGGCCGACTGCCCAGGGTGGCGCGCAGAAGCACCGGGCCGCGTCGACCCACTTCGGTAGTCGGCCGAAGAAGCCCAAGAGTACCGCGGTGGCGACCAAGTGGGACGAGGCGGCCGCGAAGGCAGCCCGCTTCCGCAAGGTGGTGAAGCAGCCGCAGGCAGTCTCAGCGTAAGTGTCGCTGTTCTCATGCCTTTCTTTTTTCTTCTTCTTCGGTTGATGTTTTTCCAAACCCTTTTTCTCAATTTATCAAACATGGCCCCTCTTTCTCTTGGGCGAGTCCCGGCCGCCTCCATAGTCGGAGCCGTAGGAGGGTCTTCAAGCTCGCGCCAGGTAGATCCCCGCGCCGACCTCCTAGAGGCGACGGAGCAAAACGCGCGGGAAGCGCGGGAGGAGCGGGAAGTGGAGGAGCGGAGGGCGACTCGGGAGGCGGAGCAGAAGTCGGCAGAGGCGCGAGCCGTCGCGGCCGCCAAGGCCCAAGCGGAGGCCGCAGATGCGGAGAGGGAGGTGGAGGCCCTGCAGAACCAGCCTCCGCAATTCGTCACTTCCCTCCGCGCCGCGGCTCCTGACACCCCTGTGCCCCCGTTGGAGGAGGCCGGCCGCGGCCAGCCGGAGATGGAGAGGGAGGCGGCGCCATCGCTGCCGACTGGAGCGGGCCGAGGAGGCCGGCCTGAAGTGCCGCCAGCGCAGCCGGCTGGGGGCGAGCCAACCGTGGGAGGGGATCTTGTGATCTTGTCACCGCTTCGCCGGCGCGCGGGGAAGGCGACTTCAACGCCGGACAGGCAGAAGATCATGGACGCCGGCTCGTCGGCCCAGGACCTAGAGGTGGCCAGCGACAGCTCGTCCGGGTGGACGCCGGGCGGCGGGATAGCTGTGCTGAATGTGGCGGCGCAGGACTTCCGGAACCAGCTTCGGGCCCAAGCCATCGCGCTGAAGCAGTACACCCAGGAGTTTCTCACGACGCGGTCGGTTATTCGGGTGAGTCCTCCTGCTCCTTTGATTGCTTTTAATTTCTTCCATGGGGGCGCGTCAGCGCACCCACTAGGTGTAGTCCCCGAGTTCCGAGCCGGCTGCTGAGCAGGCGGCTTGGAACTTATTGGAAAGCTTAATTACCATCTTGTTCTTACTCACGTCCCTTGTCTTCTCTGCAGGAGTACCACAACCTCCGCGCGGCCGCCTTCAACTCCCAGGCCCGGGAGTTGAATCATAAAGCCACTGATCTGACCGAGAGCCGGAGTAAGCGCTTCGTTTTTCTTTTAAGTGGGGGCGCGTCAGCGCACCCACTGGGTGTAGTCCCCGAGATTCGGGCCGACTACCGAGTAGTCGGGTCGGATCTTTTCCTGACGACTTCTTTCTTTATATTGCAGGGGCCAATGCCGACTTGAGGAGCCAGCTGAGCGGAGCCCAGAGCGCCCTTCGTGCCAAGGAGGCCGAGTGCACCGCCCTGGCTCAAGAGCGTGACCACCTGGCCAAGAAGCTAGCCGACCAGGAGGAGAGCCACAAGGCGGCCCTGAAGGCGGCGCAGGACAGCGAGGCCGCCCTCAAAGCCGAGTACGAGACCGAGGCGGCAAACTGGGCCGAGACGAGGCAGGCGCTGAGCCAAGGCTACAGCCGGGTGGAAGACTTGATTGATGGTAGGCCGCCTTCTTCTTTGCTTCCTTGCCTGCCTTCTACTATCTGATTAATTTTTTGATCTTGTGTCACTACTTTCCTCTGTACAGATTACTTCCCCGGCTACTCAGCTGCCGCCACCCAAGCCATCGAGGCCTACCGCGACGCGCGACGGCAGGCGGGGGCCGAGATTGCGCCGAATGCTAGCCGGTCACTTGAGGAGCAGCTTCTGGGGCTTCAAGCCCGCCTGCAGCCGGCCCATCGCATGCTCCGCCGTCTTCAGCGCGCTGGAGCGCAAGTGCTAGCCGCCCTCTGGCCTGGCGAGGTGATTCCGCACACCCCAAGTCAGACCTCCGACTGGCTGGAGGTCGCAATCGGTCGCTTCGAGGCTTGGAAGGCGTCAGCAGCTTGCTCCGGCGCTGGGCGGGCTCTGGAGTTCGTCCGGGCTTGGTATCCTGGGCTAAACTTGGACCAGCTGAGCACCTGGCGGCAGGAGGCTAACGAGGAGCTGGAGGTGGTGCGGCCGGCTATCATCCAGCGCGCCTCGGCGATCGCCGAGTATACCGATACCAGTGCCTTTGCTCCTGAGGTGGATGACGCCGGCGTCGCTCAGCCGAAGGAGTGGTTCGGGCTGAACCCGGCCGAAGGTGAGGACTCGGCGGAGGAGACTGCCTCCAGTGATGAGGGCGAAGAGGAAGAGGGAGAGGATGACGAAGACGCTGCGCCGGATGGTGAAGCGACCAGCCCACCTCAGCCCGATCGTGCTTCCAACAACGATGCTGAGACTCGCCAACTGGTCACTCCTCCAGCCGGCACCGCCGACTCCGCCAACCTACCCAACTCAAGTGTTGCTCCCCTGGCTTGATCCGCCATCCTAGCTTTCCTGCTTGTTACTTCTTTGAACAATCTTTTAAATTTGCGCAGTTCCACCCATTGGGGGTGTATTCAGACTATGTTGAATGCTGGCCTTTCGAAGGTCTTTTGTGTAAATATTATGCATGTGTTTGGCTTCCATTTATGTTTGCTTTTTATCCTTTGGCTTTTTCCTTTGCCGCCTTCCCTTGGCCGCCGCCTTCCCAGCCGGACAGCTGCTCTGCAGTCTGTGGCCGGAGAAGGACTTGGTCCTTTTGGGAAGGCAAGTACTTGAGCTTTTTCAGATTTGCAGCAAGGTGATGGGAAGCCGGCCAGCCGACTGCTCTGGTAGTCGGCTGGCGGGGTGGGAGGCCGACTCGTGTTATATAAGTTCGTTAGTCCTTAGCCGTTTTTCACGTGGGCATCCTTTCCTGCCCTTGGCTCTTGCCAGTCGGACAGTCGTTTCTTTGAGCTGTGACTTTTGGCAACAGGGGGCTTGGGTGCCGGCACACTACTTGTCTGGCTGCGGGTGGAACTTCAGATATAACTTGAGGCGGCGAGTCCCCGGGCCGACTGGTCGAACCCGGTGCCGGACGAGGAAAGCAAGTGTAGCAACATAATCGTATGCATGATACTCATCTTTCATAGATAAAAGAGGGTAGTCCCCGAGTACTCCTCGGGGCACCCCTTGTCTCGTACTTACTACAAAAGGTAGCGTGCTACGTACTGCTTTTTAACTGTAAAATCTTTGGAGGAGATTGGCGTTCCACGGTCGGTCCGACTCCTTGCCGGAATTGTCTCTCTTGCGTGCCTTCAGCTTCTGTGCGTCGATAAGGTAGTAGGAGTCATTGCCTAAAGCTCTGCTGATGATGAAGGGGCCCTCCCAAGGGGCCAAGAGCTTGTGTTGGCCGGCTGTTCGCTGGATCAGCCAGAGCACAAGATCGCCCTCTTGGAAAGATCTTGGCTTGACCTTCCGGCTGTGGTAGCGGCTCAGGCCCTGCTGATAGATGGCGGACCGACTGAGAGCTAACAGCCGGCCCACTTCCAGCACGTCAATGTCGTCTTCTCGTGCTTCCTTGGCTTCCGCCTCTGTGTACATGGTGACCCGAGGCGAGTCGAACTCGATGTCAGTTGGGATGACGGCCTCGGCACCATATACAAGGAAAAAAGGGGTGAAGCCGATCGATTTGTTTGGGGTAGTGCACAAACTCCAAAGGACGGCCGGCAGCTCGTCGAGCCAGCAGCCGGCCGAACGCTCCAGTGGCACGACCAGTCGGGGCTTGATGCCGGAGAGGATGAGGCCGTTTGCTCGCTCGACTTGGACATTTGACTGCGGGTGGGCAACGGACGCTAGGTCCAGTCGGATGTCGCGTGTTGCGCAGAAACGTGCCAGTGCTCCCTTTGCAAAATTTGTGCCGTTGTCGGTGATGATGCTATGCGGTACGCCATACCGGGTTATAATATCTGTGCTGAATGTGACGGCAGTCGGCCCATTCAGCTTTTTGATCGGCTTCGCCTCAATCCACTTGGTAAATTTGTCCACAGCGACGAGCAGATGCGTCATGCCGCCGCACGCCGTCTTGAACGGGCCCACCATGTCCAGCCCCTAGACGGCAAAGGGCCAGGTGAGGGGGATGGTCTTGAGTGCAGAAGTCGGCAGGTGTTGCTTGGAGCTGAAAACTTGGCACCCTTTGCAGTTTTTGACAAGTTCCTTGGCGTCTTCCAAGGCAGTCGGCCGGAAAAATCCGTGGCGAAAAGCCTTGGCGATGAGTGATCTTGAGGCTGCGTGGTGGCCGCATTCGCCTTGGTGGATGTCCCTGAGGATTGCTATGCCCTTCTCTGGTTCGACGCATCGCTGGAAGACTCCAGTGACGCTGCGCCTAACAAGCTCTCTGTTGACGATTGTGTAGGCTCCGGCTCGGCATTGAACTTGTCTTACCGAGATCTCGTCGGTTGGCAGCTCTCTGTTTACTAAGAAGTTGAGGATGGGCTGGGCCCAGGATGGAGCTATGACTTCTTCTATTGTCAAGACTGCCACTGTGATAGGGGGGGGTGGGCTGGGTTGTGAAGAGTTGGAGTCGGAGTCGGCCATCGCCTGTTGTGTTGATGTAGTCCCCGGGACGGCTGCAGTAGTCCTCGGGCCAGGTTCCGAATTCCCCGGGCCGGGTGCGACTATGGCAGTCCCCGGGCCGCCTGTTGAAGTCCCCGTGCCGCCTGCTTGGTTTCCCAAGTCGGATCCGACTGCGTTGGGGTCAGGCGGCACGAAGATGGAATCAGACTCTGGAGACGGCTTGATAGACGGCTTGAGGAGGCGGTGGAGGGAAACGCCGGCTGGTATGGCTTGTCGGGTAGATCCTACTCGTGCCAGGGCATCTGCTTGCATGTTGTCGGCACGTGGTACATGAAGGAACTCACATCCTTCAAAATATCCACTGATTTGCTGGACGAGTAAACGATAGCTCGCCATGTTTGCATCTTTGGTGTCCCAGTCACCGGATGACTGTTGGACCACCAAATCCGAGTCGCCATAGCACAAGATCCGGCGGATGCCGAGTTCTTTGGCTAGCCGGAGCCCGTGTATGAGCGCCTCGTACTCGGCCACATTGTTGGAGGCGGCAAAATGAATTTGCAATGTATACTTGAGCTTGTCGCCCTTGGGAGAGGTGAGGACGATGCCGGCTCCCAAGCCGGTGTGCATCTTGGACCCATTGAAGTGCATCCGCTAGTGAGTGGAGTTGGGAGCCGGTGGCAGGTATTGGGTTTCGGCCCAATCGACGAGGAAGTCGGCCAGTGCCTGGGATTTAATGGCGGTGCGGGGCTGGTAGAAGATCGCGTAGGGGGCCAGCTCAATGGCCCATTTGGCCACTCGGCCGGATGCATCCCGGCTGCCTATGATCTCGGCAAGCGGGGCAGTACATACGACCGTAATGGGGTGCTCTTGAAAATAGGGCTTGAGCTTCTTGGCAGCGAAGTACACACCATAGCACATCTTCTGGTAGTGTGGGTAGTTCTGCTTTGAGGTGGATAAGACTTCGCTTAAATAATACACCGGCCTCTGAACCGGCTGAGCCCGGCCTTCTTTTGGGCGCTGGACTACGATGACAGTGCTGACCACCCGGCTAGTAGCGGCAATGTAAAGGAGCATGGGCTCCTTTTCAGCCGGTGCCGCCAAGACAGGCGGCGTGGTCAGCATCTTCTTTAGCTCATGGAAGGCTTGGTCCGCCTGGTCATTCCACTCGAAATGAGTGGACTTCTTCATGAGTCGGTAGAGGGGGAGGGCCTTCTCTCCGAGCCGGCTGATGAAGCGGTTCAGGGAAGCCAAGCATCCGGTGAACTTCTGGACATCCTGCAGCTTGGTGGGAATCTCCATTCTCTCTATGGCCTTGATCTTCATTGGGTTGCACTCGATGCCGCATTCGGAGACCAGGAAGCCTAGGAGTTGGCCGGCTGGTACTCCGAACACGCATTTCTCGGGGTTGAGCTTGATTTGGAATCAGCGCAAGTTTTCAAATGTTTCTCTGAGGTCTTCCAGCAAGGTGCCGTGCTTCTCTGTCTTCACCACAATATCGTCTACATAGACGTGAGCATTTCTGCCGAGCTGCTTGAGGAGGCATTTCTGCATGCAACGCTGAAAAGTGGCACCGGCATTTCTCAAGCCGAATGTCATAGTCAGGTAGCAGAAGGCTCCGAATGGTGTGATGAAGGCGGTTTTCAGGCGGTCAGCTGGATCCAGCTTTATCTGGTGGTAGCCTGAGTAAGCATCCAAGAAGCTCAATAGCTCACATCCGGCTGTGGAGTCTATTACTTGATCAATCCTTGGCAAGGCGAAGGGACCTTTGGGGCAAGCCTTGTTGAGGCTAGTGTAGTCTATACACATGCGCCACTTGTTATTTTTCTTTAGCACGAGGACTGGGTTGGCGAGCCACTCTGGGAAGAAAACTTCCATAATGAAGCTGGCTGCCAGAAGCCGGGCTATCTCTTCTCCTACAATCCTTCTCTTCTCCTCCGATAGTCGGCGGAGAGGCTGTTTGACTGGTTTCGCACCTTCTCGGACATGTAGCTTGTGCTCGGCGAATTCCTTCGGCACACCCGGCATGTCCATGGGGGACCATGCGAAAATGTCCCGATTCTCATGGAGGAAATCGGCGAGCTCGCCTTCCTATTTGTTGTCCAGGTTTGTCCTGATGGTGGCAAACCTTTCTGGGTGATCTGGGTCCAGAGGTACCCTCTTTGTTTCTTTGGCCGGCTGAAAAGACCCTTGGGCACCACATTCCTTGGGGTCGGGGGACAGGGCCTGCTGCTTGCCGGTCATGGCCATGACTCGGTCCATTATCTTCTTCTCTTCAGCAAATACAAGGGACTCGGCCAGCCGGCTGCTAGCAGCCGCGCACTCGGAGGATTTCTTGTAGTCTCCGGCTACGGTGATGATGCCCTTGGAACTTGGTATCTTCATCTTGAGGTAGGCATAATGAGGTATAGCCATGAACTTGGCCAGGGCAGATCGGCCAAGCAACGCGTGGTAAGGGCTCTCTCGATCCACCACTTCAAACCACACCGCCTCTCGGCGGAAATGGTCCTTGTCTCCGAAGAGGACATCTATCTTGATCTTGCCGATTGGGGAGCAGGACAAGCCGGGTACGATGCCATGGAACACAGTCCAACTGGGCATGAGCTGCTTTGTCTTGATGCTCAGCTTCTCCATGGTGTCGCGGTATAGGATGTTGATGCTGCTCCCACCATCTATCAGCACACGAGAGAAACGGGCGGCTCGCCTTTCCATAGCGAGGGTGGCGTCCAGAACCAATGCGTAGGAGCCGGGAGACGCCATCACCTCTGGGTGATCTGTCCGGCTCCAGCTTATAGGCCTTTCAGACTAGTGCATGAATTCTGGGTTGTTGGAGGCGACTGCGTTGACTTCTTGGTGTTGTCGGCGCCGGCTACGCCGATCTTCTGGCTGACTGGTGAAGACGACGTAGGCGGCATGCTCGTCAGGATACTCGTCTTGAACTGCCCCGACCACTGGTCGAGCGGCCGGCTGCGGAGGAGCCGGAGGCGGCGCCATCCCCTCACCCTTGGAGATCTGAGTGAGCCCATGGCATTTTCTGGTCGTGTGGTTCGAAGGCTTTGCGCCGCTGTGAAACTTGCAGGGGGCATCAAGTGCTTGCTCGTAGGAGAAAGCCGGCTGCCAAGCCGGCCTGCCGCCCTTCTGCTTCTTGGGTGCGGGTCGTCCTTCGGGTTGTTCGTCTTCGACTGTGGCCACCTGCCGACTGGTGGAAGGCGGCAGGGGAGCCTTGCTCCTGTGGTCGTTCTGGTGCGGGCGTCGGCTGGATTCGCCAGCCAGCGTCTTGGGACTCAGAGCGAGCACCTTCCCGGAGGCGTCTACTCAGAGCTCGGTCTTCATCGAGGAATCGGCCATGGCGTATTTATCAACTATGACCAGTAGCTCGTCAAGCGTAGTCGGCTCGTCGCAGAGGAGTCAGTGCTTGAGGAGGGTGCCTTCTCGGCACCCGGCGGTGAAGTACTCTATAGCTTGGACCTCGTGCACTCCCTCGCAGGAATTGCGGAGCTCGGCCCAAATGCGTGAGGTAGTCGCGAGTCGATTCGTTGGGCCCTTGGACGCACAAGGAGAGCTGTCGGGGCTTAGGAGCCCGCTTGTAGGTGCTCGTGAAGTTGCGTATGAAGGCTTCAGTGAAGTCTAGCCAGCTGTTGACACTGTAAGGCTTGAGGCTGTTAAGCCAGGTGCGCGCCGTGCCTTGGAGCATGAGGGGCACATATTTTACGGCAACACGTCTGTTGCCGTTTGTGATGCTAACCGCGGTGGAGTAGTCGATCAACCAATCTTCTGGCTTCACGAAGCCGTTGTACTTGGGTGTGTCTCTTGGGAGTGAGAACCCTTTGGGGAAGGGCTCGTCGCGGATGCGGGGGCTGAAGCAAGACGGGCCGACATCATATTCTTCTTCCAGAGCTAGGAATCGCGCAAGGCAGTCGATCCGGTGGTGGGCATCATTCTCGCCGACTCCTTCGCGGCGACCCAGCCGGCCGCTGAGAGTCGGATGCGAGACAGGCGGCGGGGTAGGGTATCTCTCCCCACGAGGCGGAGGAGGAGGAGGGTTGCCCCGCCACTCCATGGCTCGAGGGCGGCCCTCGGCGTCACGCTCGATGGAGATTCAAGTTCGGCTGCGGCTGGCAGCTGGCTCCTTTTCTTTTCTCGCGCGAGTGTTGCCCGCAGTCCATGTTCAGGACGTCGCGTCGTGCTCTCGGTGCGGGGGAGGACTCTCGGCACGGACGCCGGCTTCATGCCGCTCCGTGGCCGCGTCGATAAGTTGTTGGATGCGTATGGTCATGTAAGGGAGCTCATCAGGCCCCAGCCCATTCAACTCGTCTGCGGCCGCCTAGGCGGCGCGCAAGTTCTCGAGAGGCGTGGCATAGACTGGGCGGTCTGCTCCCAGCATGTCGGTGATAGCCGCGCCGTGTTTCTTGACGATACCGACGCGGCTCGGCCCGTCAGGAGGCGGCGTGCCGAAGGCGGCACGGTCGACCTCGCGCTGGTGAGCCTCGGTGAGGCGTCTCATGGTGGCGAGCCTCTGGCCCTCCGCAATGAGGGTGAGGCGGCGCGCCTCCAATGTCTTGGCGTCCGCGTCGGCCGGGACGGGGACGGACAAGTCGTGCAGTGCCGTCTGCAGAGCGTCGTGGGCGTTTTCGCCTGAGGGGGCGCCGTGGCTGATGACCAGTACCTCGGTGATGGCACTGCCGCTGCTGTCGGCTCGAGGAAGAGGGTCGTTGATGACCACCACGTTCGTGGGGAAGGCGTCAAGGGATGTTGTGTCGGAGTCGACAAGCATCGGGTCAATGGAGCCAACCGACTCCAAGTCCGCGGCAAGCTCGCCGGAGACGTGGAGTTGATCGAGGAGGCTAACGAGGTGGCTCTCGGGGCAGTCTGTGCTCGCGTCGGATGCGGGCTCGTCAGAGATACGAGCCTCGCCAAGAAGATCGGCGAGGCAGCTCGCCGCGTAGGCGTCGGTGATGTCTTGCAGCGCGTCAGGGCAAGCGCCATCGGGCGTGCCAGGCTGGCTACGCATGTTGGGAAGGAAGAGGGTTCCCGTCCAGAGCAGGTCTCTGGACGATGGTGCACCTGGCCCCACAGTGGGCGCCAAATGTCGGGTGGTTGGTGCGACATATGCCAATGGATGGCTTATCATTGTGGGAGCCAATAAAACATCGCTGGTGCTTGGAAACGTAATAAGGCGAAGACATGCACGCCGACGAATCTTACCCAGCTTCAGAGCTCTCCGTGGAGATAACACCCCTAATGCTGCTCTGCGGGGTCTCCGCATGATCACTAGCTCGAAGGGTAGCTACAGAATGCTCCTTGAACTATTCGGTGAAAGGATGAAGGAGGGCCAGGACAGCCCGCTCCTCTTCTCCTGGTGGTATCTAAAATCTATCCAAAGAGCGATCTCCCCTGCATGGGAACCCTGGGGGTTTATATAGGCCTACCCCCCGTGGTACAATGGTAATCCGGCTGGGCGTGGGCCCCAGCCGTCTGTATCTACGCCCGCCGGCTTCTCCGCCGACTGGTGGGCCCGCCGGTGGCCGACCCTTTGGTCGACAGGACGACCCCACCGCCCGGGGTCTTGTCGGGGGCTGGTTACTATTACCTTGCCCCTGGTGACGATGGCTTTGTCGTGGTAAGCATGGCTACAGTGCCGCCGCGAGGCGGCTCGTCACTGTAGCCTTACCTTCTCTTGTCTTCTTAATGAAGCACCTCCTTGGAGGGAGAAAGTTGGCCGGCTATTGGAAGCCGGCCATACCCCTGGCCGGCTGCGGGAAGCCCAACCGCCTTTGGGATCTCCCTGACCAAGGGGGCCCGCCACCCATGGGTCGTACTGGCCGCTCACCGTGGGTGACGTCACGATCATCGTGGCAACAGTGCCGCGCCGGACGGGGATGGCCGCCCCATACGGTGCACTGTGGCCAGGCGTGCTCCCGGATTTGGGGGTGGCAGGCTTTACTGTAGCCACGCCTCGTCTTGTCGCCATTATGTGGGTGCAGACTCTGAGGGAAAGATCTTAGCCGCCTGCTGAGGGGCCGGCTCCTGGAAGTCGTCCTTCTCATGGTCTTGTTTCTCAAAGGTTTCAGGGCTGGGCCGCCTTCGCGCAGCCGGCTTGAGAGGTAGCCGGCTAGGGGAAGGCGGCCCCGTGTCTTGGACGTTTGGAAGCTTGATCGGCCTGTAATTTTTCTGAAGTGCCAGGGGAAGCCGGCTAGGCTACCCGTGGTCATTTACTCCGACATTGTTGATACACATCCCTCGGATTCTCAGTACCATTGAGAAGGATGCTGACGTCATGGCATGTGGCCACGTCAGAATAATGCATGTACCTGGACACCAGGGGCTTCTTACAAAGGGCACTGTTTTAGGCCCGGTTTATACCATAAAGACCGAATACCTTAGGGAGTGTTCGGCGTCGTGAGTTTGGCCTTATATGCATCAGCTCCGAATCATGTCTTTGGTCAAATGTTGGGTTTTCCTGGCTCCTGTGTTATGCTGCCTTACGTTCCGCTCTATCGGCTAAGGAGGCACCAGGAGAACTACTGCGATTGTGCCCCGGTTCATCCGGACGAGCACCTCAGTAGAGAAAGCCGAAAACTGACTGTCATGATCTAGCGTGAGACTGGTCAACCACTCGATGACCTATCAGAATGTTAGAATTCCTACGCCTTAACGAAGGGCCGTTTCCCGGCCAGGCATGTACGCACCCCGAATTCGGGAGAGTGCGGAGCCACCAGGGGCTATATAGTAGCCCCACTGTCAAACTCCTATGGCTAAGTGAAAGTGTTAAAGCATTATAGTCCGGTTGCCTAGTTCGTTGCGCTATCACCTCCTTATTAGGACCAAGACATTGGATTAAGTGGAACACGCGTCTTCTACGAACACCCCCGCATTATATGCGTGGGGGCTGAAGTCGACGACTGCAATCTTTCAGGTTATACACATGTATACATAAACGGCCGCACAGGAGGCATCACAAAACTTTTGGGCACAAGTGTAAATACAGCCTTGATAAATTCAATAAAAACATTGTTTTTACAATGGGAATACATGTCATTCAAACATAATATTCTTCGAGCACTGGGCCTCTATCAAATGAGCACCCTCAAGAACTTCTTCAAAATAGTGCTCGGCAGCCACTCGGCCTATGGCCGAACCCTGTGTCGCGACAGTGGTAGCATCCATCTCCGCCCAGTATGCTTTGACACGGTCAAGGGCCATCCGCGAGCCTTCTATGCACGCCGACCTCTTCATCGCATTGATGCGCGGCACCGCACCAAGGAACTGCTGCACTGAGCTGAAATAGCTGTTCGGCTTCGGCTTTTCTGGCCACAGATGATCTACGGCGGACCTCATGGCAAGTCCGGACAACCTATTGAGTTCGGCCCATTCAGCTAGCTGATCGGTCAATGGAAGCGGATGCTCTAGCACGTTGAACTACGACCAGAACAGCTTGTCCACTTCCCGATCTGTTTGATCTCGGAAGTATTCGGCCGCATCGATAGCGCTCGCCGCCAAGTCTAGATATGCGTCCGCCGAACTCCACAGCCGATCCAAAGGGGCATACCGCGGATCTCCGAACTTCCTCCGCAGCAAAAAGGGCTTCCCAGCCACAATATCACAGGCTTCACGCAGTTCCTCCTTCTTCGCTCTCATAGCAGAGCGGGTGTCTTTGGTCACCATCATGGCCTTTTCAAGGTCCGTCGGCTTTGCTCGGTTTTCTTCTTCAGGGAACTGGCAACGGTCGGCAGTGTCTTTTAACTTTACAGCCATCTTGGCCATTTTCTCTTTGCTGTCGCAATGCGCGGCCTTCTCGGCTCTCAACTCTTCGGCCGCCTTCAAAGCAGCCGCATTACTACTCCTTGCTTGTTCTTTGGCTCGGGCAAGTTCCGCCCGAAGGGTTTCCACGATGGCAGCTCCATCTGCAGTCACAAAATATTAAAGATATTGGCATCACGCTGCTCTTACTATGTGACATTCACTAGAAAATATCACTTACCCTGTGCCTCGTGAAGCCTCTTGTTAACAAGCTCGATGTCGGCATCCGTCGCATCCAGTTGCCGCTTCAGTTTGGCAAACTCATTAGTCCGGCTAGCCACCGAAGCTTCCACCACCTGCACATAAAGCGGTATGGTTATTACCTGGGACTACGATCCTCTGTTTGCCGCCGTCCTCGGCGACAACCAGAGTCTCAGGGGCTACTATCTACATAGGGCACACCTAAAAATGTGCGGTACTATCACAGATGTATATCATTTCACGTACCTCAAAACCCGTCAGTAGACTCATAAAGGCTTCATGCAACCCGCTTTTGGCGGACGAAATCCTTTCAATCACTGTACCCATCAATGTACGGTGTTCTTCTGAGATGGTTGCTCGCTCTAGCAGATCCCTCAGTGTGTCCGACCGCATACCAGACGGTGCCGGATTCTTTTGGCTGCTCTCTTCAAGAGCCAGATACTGGGAACTTCGGGCGACCATAGGATTATCTTTTGGCCTCACTTGATCCGACGAGGCCCTCCGTGACGACACTTCAAGGTCGCTCGCTTCTTGAGCGGGGGAGTCCGGGGGAGGCGTTTCGCTCTCCATCATCTCCGGAAGAAGATCCCCCGAAGACGAGCTCTGCTGAGAAGGGCTAAGATCCGAACTGCTAGATAAATGCTTCGGTTATTTTCCTCAGAGGTAAGGTAGTATATTTTCACTATTAAAGTACTTTTTGATTACTTACAGCTCATTAGAGGGCTGATCTCCGCGCGGACTTTGTGCGGCAAGAGCACCCTCCAAGGCAGGACCCTCTGGTGGAGATTTCTTCTCCCGTTTGGAAACCTTGGTTTCCGAATCTTCAGAGGTAGTCCTCTTCCTTCCCCGGGGTGAGAGAATGTCAGATTCATCCCCTTGGTTATCCTCCCTCACGGAGGCACTCGTTCCCTCGGTTGGAATAGGTAGCGGTGGAGGCCCGCTTTCGCCCTCATTATTCCCCCCCTTTATCTTCCTTTGAGGGCTCCGAGCAAGGTGCTAACTCGAGCATCTTTTCCAGTACCGGATTTTCCAAACCCTTAGGAAGGGGGGCCGAACACCGAATCATCTTCGCCTTTGTTAGCCAGTCCTGGTCAAAGAGCGATTTCTCAGAATGATGTCATGATAAATGAAAGACGGTGTGTTCGGCTAGAGGATTACTTACTTGGTCGGCTGTGCGGTTGCTGCTCAGGCCCACGTCCTCGGTAGTATCCGGACACTCTATTTGGGGTCCGAAGAATGATTTATACATCTCCTCATGCGTCAGGCCGAGGAAATTCTGAATAGTGCACGGTCCTTCTGGGTTGAACTCCCACATGCGGAGGGGCCGGCGTTTGTAAGGCTGGACTCGACGAACCAGCATGACTTGCACCACCGTAACCAGACTGAAATCTCCTTCGAAGAGATCTTAAATACGGTTTTGCAATATGGGCACGTCCTTGGCTGGACCCCAGCTCAGCCCTCTGCTGATCCATGACATCAGTTGTGGTGGAGGGCCCGAGCGGAAAGCAGGGGCAGCCACCCACTTGGCACTTCTGGGAGCTGTGATATAAAACCACTCCCGTTGCCATAATCCAGACACCTCTGGAAAGGAACCCTTTGGCCATGGAGCTCCAGCAATCTTGCTTATTAATGTGCCTCCGCACGCTACATGCTGCCCCTCGAGCATCTTTGGCTTCACGTCAAAGGTCTTAAGCCACAGGCCGAAGTGAGGGGTAATGCGGAGGAAGGCCTCACATACGACAATAAATGTCGAGATGTGGATAAAGGAGTCCGGGGCTAGATCGTGGAAATCTAGCCCGTAATAGAACATCAAACCCCTAACGAAGGGATCCAGAGTGAGGCCTAGACCTCGGAGGAAGTGGGAGATGAACACAACGTTCTCGTTGGGTTCAGAAGTAGGGACGACCTGCCCTCGGGCAGGCAGCCGATGCGAAACCTCGGCGGTCAGGTATCTGGCCTCCCTCAACTTCTTGATATCCTCTTCCGTAACAGAGGAGGGCATCCATCAGCCTTGAAGGCTAGATCCATACATGATTGAAGGTCCGAAGCACCTGACCTGGGCTTTGGGTGTTAGAACTCGAGGCGGGGGAAGGATTCGATTGAGCAAGCGAGGGAAAAAGGTAAAAGCCTTGTCCCTTTATAAAGAGGGTGAATATCAAGCGTCCTCCTAGTGGTCGTTTGGGACTTGCCTAAAATCTAGGAGTCCTAGGCACGGTTGGGTTACCCACGACCGTATTGATGAGAATCCCGTAATTAGGGGAACACGATCTCTGCTTTGACAAGACGTGTCAAGAAACCGCCTCGCGTTATGTGTGGAGCTGGTTGGAAAAAAACAGTTTGAATAATCACCGAGCCATGGCCTGATGTCATGTTGCCAAAGCGTGTCAGCAGATTAAGATTTGTGGAAATATTATTCTCTCTACGGTGGTATGTGGAATTTATTTTGTAGGGTCGGACACTATCCTGGTATTCAAACTCTTCTGTGATGTGTTCGGAGGAGGAACCCGCATTGCAATGCCGAAGACAACACTGCGCGCCAGACTCATCGTCATTGAAGCCTGGTTTAGGGGCTACTGAGGGAGTCCTGGATTAGGGGGTCTCCGGACGGCCGAACTATATTCTTTGGCCGGACTGTTGGACTATGAAGATACAAGATTGAAGACTTCGTCCCGTGTCCGGATGGGACTCTACTTGGCGTGGAAGGCAAGCTAGGCAGTACGGATATGGATATCTCCTCCTTTGTAACCGACCTTGTGTAACCCTAACCCTCTCCGGTGTCTATATAAACCGGAGGGTTTTAGTCCGTAGGACACAATAACAGACAATCATACCATAGGCTAGCTTCTAGGGTTTAGCCTCTCCAATCTCGTGGTAGATCAACTCTTGTAATACTCATATCATCAAGAATAAATCAAGCAGGACATAGGGTTTTACCTTCATCAAGAGGGCCCGAACCTGGGTAAAACATCGTGTCCCCTGCCTCTTGTTACCATCCGCCTAGACGCATAGTTTGGGACCCCCTACCCGAGATCAGCCGGTTTTGACACCGACAGCTACCATGGCCTTCTCCAGGTCCGTCGCCTTCGCTCGGCTTTCTTTTTCAAGAAGTTGGTAACGGTCAGCGGCATCTTTCAACTCAACGGACATCTTGGATATTCTTTCCTTGCCTTGGCAATGCGTGGCCTGTTTGTCCCTCAGCTCTTCGACCGCTTTAGAGCGGCCGCATCGCTATTTCTGGCTTGTTCCTTGGCTCGGGCAAGTTCCGCCCGAAGGGTCTCCACGGTGGCAGCTCCATTTGCAGTCACAACATATTAAAGATACTGGCATCATGCTCCTCTTACTATGTGTTGATCACCGGAGAAATCACATACCCTGTGCCTCGTCAAGCCGCTTGTTGACAAGCACGATGTCGGCATATGCCGCATCAAATTGCCGCTTTAGCTCGACAAACTCATCAGTCCGGCTAGCCACCGGACCTTCAGCCACCTGCACATGAAGGCGGTCTGATTATTACCTGGGACTATGATCCTCTGTTTGCCGCCGTTCTCGACGGCAACCAGAGTCTCCGGGGCTACTATCTGCATAGGGCACACCTAACGTGTGCGGTACTGTCAAAAACATACACTATTTCACGTACCTCAAAGACCTTCAGCAGACTCATAAAAGCTTCATGCAACCCTATTTCAACGGATGAAATCCTTTCAATCACCGTACCCATTAGCGTATGATGCGCTTCTGAGATGGCCGCTTGCTCCAGAAGACCCTTCAGTGCGTCCGACCGCACACTGTACGGTTCCGGACTCTTTCTGTTGCTCTCTTTAGGAGCCGAATACTGGGGACTTCAGGTGGCCAAAGGATTACCTTCTGGCCTTGGTGGATTAGGAGAAACCCTCCGCGACGACACTTCAGGGTCGCCCGCCTCATGAGGTGGGGTGGCAGGGGGAGGTGTTTCGCTCTCCATCATCTCCGGAAGAAGATCCCCCAAAGACTATCAAGAAGGGCTATGATTCGAACTGCAAGATATATGCTTCGGTTATTATCTTCAGAAGTAATGTAAGATGTTTTTACTATTAAGTACTTTTTGTTTACTTACAGCTCGGTAGAGGGCTGATCCCCTTGCGGACACTGTACGGCAAGAGTACCCTCCGAGGCAGGGCCCTCTAGCGGAGATTTCTTCCCCCGTTTGGAAACCTTTGTTTCTGGGTCTTCCGAGGTGGTCCTCTTCCTTCCTTGGGGAGAGGGAATTTCAAATTCTTCTCCCTAGCTATCCTCCTTCGTGGAGGCGCTAACTCCCCCGGTTTGGACGAATAGTGATTGAGGCCCGCTTTCAGCCTCTTTATTCCCCCATTTATCTTCCTCTGAGGGCGCCTGATAAGGCGCCGGCTCAAGCATTCTGTCTAGTACTGGATTGGCTGAGCCTTCAGGAAGGGGGTGCGAACACCTGATCATCTTCGCCTTTGTTATCCAGTCCTGGTAAAAGAGCGACTTTTCATAATGATGTTATGATAAATAGAAAGACATCGTGTTCAGCCATGGGATTACTTACTTGGGTATCGGGGCGATTACAGCTCAGACCCGCATCCTCGGTGGTGTCCGGACACTCTATTTGGGGTCCGAAGAACAATTTGTACATCTCTTCGAGCGTCATGCCGAGGAAGTGCTGAATAGTTCGCGGTCCTTCCGGGTTGAATTCCCACATACGGAGGGGTCGACGTTTGCAAGGCTGGACTCAACGAACTAGCATGACTTGCATTACCATGACCAGGCTGACATCTCTCTCAAGGAGATCTCGGATGTGACTCTGCAATATCGGCACATCATTTACTGGCCCCCAGTCCAGCCCCTTGTTGATCCATGACGTCAGTTGTGGTGGAGGGCCCAAGCGAAAGGCAGGGGCGGCTACCCACTTGGCACTTCGGGGATCTGTGATATAAAACCACTCCCGTTGCCATAAACCGGACACCTCTGGGAAGGAACCCTCTAGCCACGGAACATCAGCACTTTTGCTTATTGCGGCACCTCCGCACTCTGCGTGACGCCCCTTCATCATCTTCGGCTTCACATTGAAAGTCTTGAGCCACAGGCCGAAGTGTGGGGTAATGCTAAGGAAGGCCTCACACACGACGATGAACGACGAGATGTGAAGGAGGGAATCCGGGGCCAGATCATGGAAATCCAGCCCATAATAGAACATGAGCCCCCTAACTAAGGGATCCAGAGCAAGGCCTAGCCCTCGGAGGAAGTGAGAGATGAACACAACACTCTCGTTGGGTTCGGGAGTGGGGATGACCTGCCCTCGGGCAGGCAGCCTGTGCGAGATTTCGGCGGTCAAATACTTGGCCTCTCTTAGCTTCTTGATGTCTTCCTCTGTGACAGAGGAAGGCATCCACCGACCTTGAAGGTTGGATCCGGACATGGTTGAAGGTCCGAAGCGCCTGACCTGAGCCTTGGGAGTTGGAACTCGAGGTGGGGGAAGGATTCGATTGAGTGCGAGGGAAAAAAGGACAGGCCTTGGCCTCTTTATAAAGAGGGTGAATATCAAGCGTCCTCCTCATAGCCGTTTGGGACTTGCCTAAAATCGAGGAGTCATACCAACGGGCACGATTGGGTTACCCACGTCCGTATTGATGAGAATCCCGTAATAAGGGGGACACGATCTCTGCTTCGACAAGACGTGTCAAGAAAATTGCCTCGCGATATGTGCAGTGCCGGTTGAGAAAAATGGTTTGAATAATGACCGTGCCATGGCATGATGTCATGCTATCAAACGTGTCAGTAGACTGGATTTGTGGAAATATTATTCTCTCTACGGTGGTATGTGGAACTTGTTTTGCAAAGCCGGACACTATCCTTGAGTTCCAAATCTTCTACGGAGTATTCGGAAGAAGAACCCGCCTTGCAATGCCTAAGACAAAACTGCACGCCGGACTCATCGTCATTGAAGCCTGGTTCAGGGGCTACTGAGGGAGTCCTAGATTAGGGGGTCTCCGGACAGCCGGACTATATCCTTTGGCCGGACTATTGGACTATGAAGATACAAGATTAAAGACTCCGTCCCGTGTCCGGATGGGACTCTCCTTGGTGTGGAAGGCAAGCTAGGCAATACGGATATGTAGATCTCCTCCCTTGTAACCGACTTTGTGTAACCCTAGCCCCCTCCGGTGTCTATATAAACCAGAGGGTTTTAGTCCGTAGGACAACAACAATCATACCATAGCTAGCTTCTAGGGTTTAGCCTCTACGATCTCGTGGTAGATCAACTCTTGTAATACTCATATCATTAATATCAATCAAGCAGGACGTAGGGTATTACCTCCATCAGAGGGCCCGGACCTGGGTAAACATCGTGTCCCCTGCCTCCTGTTACCATCCACCTTAGACGCACAGTTCGGGACCCCCTACCCGAGATCTGCCGGTTTTGACACCGACAACCACCTTCACCCGCTCCATCATTATGCCAGCTTGGTGTATGGCTTCTGCAGCGGCGCCTGCCTGGTCTTCTAAAACGTGATGTGTAGTGAAGAACGGGGTTGATGGTTTAGTCGCGGCAGCTTGAAGTTCCGGGACATGGGGCTGGATAGTTGAAGCAAGCACTAGTGCAGTCGACGATGTGGGGCGTTCACTTGATACTGGAGCAACGAAAGTAACAGAAGCCCGAGTCACATCTTCGGGTTGTTGAATCACTGGCTCTGCCACCGGCACCGATTGGGACGTCTTGCCAGTTGATGCCTTCTTATTCCTCCTGGGCCTCAGTGGTACATCCTCGTTGTCATCTGGAAGATCAATGACATGAGGAGGAGCTGCAGAAAGGATTAGTCGTCAGAATTCAGTCGGTCAACAAAATGGCTGAGAAAGCAAAGACAAGTTTGCAAAAGTCATACCCGGGTTAGAAGTGACCGTGCCTTCTACGTTCTCATCACCACCCCTGTAAGCAGAAGTCTCAGAAGTAGCAGCTCTGCAAGTTTCAAGATTCACTCGGACAAATGAGAAAGAGAGTCAACAGCACAAGTCCTCGATCGAAAAGTGGGGGCAAGACACTTACACAGAAGCGACGGAGACGTTGATCTTGATGTTGGGCAGGGTCTTCCAAGGCTCTGGTTCTGCAACTTTTTGCTGCTTTGGAGCCTTTTCAGTCGGCAACAGGGGAAGTCGTCCGAGTGCGCTTTAAAGGCTGACCAGTCGGAGGAGTCGTTTTGCCCCGAATGCTTGCTGGGTCCTGCCTCTGCTTGGAGCGCCTCTTTGTGCGAGGTGGAGAGTCGACTTCCTCGCCACTGCTTGAGTCTTCGCTCTCCTTGTATCCATCTCTGTCCGAGTGCCAGTCGCCGCTGTCACCCCCACTCACCTCTCCCTCTTGCTCTTGTTCTCCGTTGGGCATCGAGTACAGCTCAGTGAAGGTCTGCAAAGGATAGAGTCGAGTGGATATTCGTCAATCTCCAAAGCTAACGCATGTCAGAGCAAAGTATACTCAGAAGGAAAGAATCAAACCTTGTCTGGCTCAGTGGTGTTGTCGAGTGGGAGAACCCTTCTAGACCCCCTGGGGTTGTCCTTACTCCCAGTGATGCCTTGCAGCCACAGCTCCACCGTCTCTGCACTAACTGCTTCCGGATGGATCCGAGTGGTGTCCTCAATGCCCGAGTACAACCACATTGGGTGGTCACGAGCTTGGAGCGGTTGAATGCGTCGACTCAGGAAAGCTTCTAGAAAATCCATACCGGTCACGCCATCACGGACAAGTTGTACCACTCGCTCGACCAACATAGCAACCTCCTCTTTCTCCTCTGGAGTCACTCTCAACGAAGAAGGCTTCTCTACTCGGTCAGTGAAATACGGAGGGAGACCAGTTGACTGACCAGGAGTCGGTTCATCCTTACAATAGAACCAGGTCGACTGCCACCCCCTGACGGAATCGGGAAGAATCATGGTAGGAAAGTGCTCTTGTTTCTCAGTTGGATCCCTAAACCCCCACACATCTGAATCACATGTGTTCTCTCATCACTCGAATTGGCTTTCTTTACCGACTGGGAGCGGCAGGTGAAAATGTGTTTGAACAGGCCCCAGTGTGGTCGACATCCCAGAAAATTCTCACACATGGACACATAGGCAGCGAGATATGTGATAGTGTTGGGGGAGAAGTGATGAAGTTGAGCCCCGAAGAAATTCAGAAACCCTCGGAAGAAAGGATGGGGGCAAAGAAAATCCACAGTCGACGTGGGTGGCCAGCAGGACACACTCACCTTCTTGTGGTTACGGCTCAGTCTCGTCCCACGGAAGCCGCCAAGACTCATGGGCAATCAGTCCTCCGTCCACCAGATCTTCCATGTCCTCTTTCACAATGGTCGACCGGATCCAGTCGCCCTGGATCCAGCCGCGCGGTAGGGCAGATCTTGACGATGATCCGCCCCGGCTCGTCTTCTTCCCCTTCGCCTTCGCATTCGCCTTCGCCGTCGCTTTCTTCGCATGCTCCAGAGCGGCGGTCTTGTCCTTCCCCATTACGATGGAATGGGCTCGAGGTGGGCGGCAGTGCCGAAAGTGAAGACAGAAGCAGTGGAGGAACGGAGGAGGAAGAAGGAGAAATTGAGACGCTTTGTGCAAAATCCCCCAGCCTGACGTCTTATATGGAGTCCCTTCCGAGTGACTGACGACTGGGCCCGGGCGATCCTGTCAAATCCCACAACTGGTGCTCGCTCGGTACGTGGCAAAAAAGGCGGCGCGGTGATTGAGGCGCCCCTGCCTAATCCATCCCAGTTACTGTGGCCTCCTCCGTCCCGCGCGCTTCCCAAAATTTCGAATCCCGCAAGATCTGGGAACTGCAGAGCAATCTGTCAGACTAAAGATTTCTTTCGTATCAACACTTGAAGTTTATCAGCAAAAGTTCATTCAACAAACTAAGAATGGATCAAGACAACTGAAAAAGAGACTAAAAGTTCTAGATGAAGTTTTTTTTTGAAAGGGGAAACAAATATGCAAGAGACAAAAGCACGGAGAGACACACGAGAACTTCATCTAGAGATGGTCGGCGACAAAGTCACCTATGTTAGAGTATATTGACTTAGGAGTCAAGTGAGAGCACTTGATCATAGGTCATACTCATCGTTTAAGCTCAAAATGGGGTTACCATTTTTCGTTTAAGCCTTTTGATGTATTCACATCTTGTCAAGTTGCTTTGACTCATGACTTGGAGTAAAGCTTCTCTAAGATGGAATAACATACCTTGGGTGGTGGTGTTGATCTTGCTCATGTAGTTGAACTTGTGTGGGTAGGTTGATGTAGTTCATCAAGGGTTGGGAGCACCACTTGGAGTTTGAGTTCATCTACCTACATGGGTTAGCTTTGCAAGGAAGAGCACTTGTGTATCCAAAATGACAATCATAAGACTCAACATAGAATTTGCCAAAGGATATGTTTGAATGGTTTCGTGCTTCCTTGTATTCAACCACCATTGTGTAGAGACTTGGTGATGTAGAGATTGCTCAAGATGTGAGTGAGTTGCAATATCATATATTTAGATTCAACCAAGTACCTACACGGGTTAGATAACATGCAAGGTACAAATATATCCAAGACATATGAATAGCATCATAAGAGAAATATCGAGGATTAGTCATAGGCTCATGCCCCGCATGTATCAAATGGAGTTCCTACTCCAAGTTTGAAGCATCAATGGTGTTCAATTCACCTCTCAACCTGCAAAACACTTTCTCATCAAGTGGTTTAGTGAATATATACGCCAATTGATTATCGGTGCGAACATGCTTAAGGTTAATGTCCCCTTTTGCAACATGATCTCGAATGAAATGATGACGAACTTCAATATGCTTAGTTCGAGAATGTTGCACGGGATTGTGAGCAATATTAATAGCACTTTCATTGTCACATAGCAGTGGAACATGTTTCACATATATCCCATAATGTTTAAGAGTTTGGGTCATCCAAAGTAATTGAGCACAACATGAACCAGCGGTAATGTATTCCGCTTCGGCGGTGGATAAGGATACCGAGTTTTGTTTCTTGGAAGACCAAGACACAAGAGATCTACCAAGGAATTGACAAGTACCCGAAGTGGATTTTCTATCAACCTTGTCTCCGGCATAGTCCAAATCGGAGTAGCCAACAAGATCAAAAGAGGACCTCTTAGGATACCAAATGCCAAAATTTGGTGTATGGATTAGGTATCTCACTATCCTTTTCACAGCCTTAAGATGACACTCTTTAGGAGCAGCTTGATATCGTGCACACATGCACACACTTAGCATAATATCGGGACGAGAGGCACATAGATATAACAATGAACCAATCATAGAGCGCTAAACCTTTTGATCAACCGGTTCACCATCTTTGGTCAAATCAAGATGTCCACTAGTAGGCATGGGTGTAGTCATACCTTTGCATTCTTGCATATTGAACTTCTTGAATAAGTCCTTGGTGTACTTCATTTGAGAGACAAAGGTACCTTCCTTAGTTTGCTTGATTTGCAAACCGAGAAAGAATTTGAGTTCACTCATCATAGACATCTCAAACTTCTCCGACATTAGCTTTCCAAACTTCTCACTAAAATGAGGGTTAGTTGAACCAAATATGATATCATCAACATAAATTTGGCACACAAATAGTTCTCCATTAACCCTTTTAGTAAAAAGAGTAGAATCAATTTTACCAATTTCAAAGCATTTTTCAATAAGGAACTTGGTCAAGCATTTATACCATGCTCTAGGAGCTTGTTTAAGACCATAAAGGGCTTTGTGAAGTTTGTAAACATGATTAGGTTTCTTAGGATTGACGAAGCCGGGAGGTTGCTTAACATAAACTTCCTCCTCAATTTTGCCATTTAGAAAAACACTTTTAATGTCCATTTGGTACAAGGTGATATCATGGTGATTAGCATAAGCAAGTAAGATGCGAATGGACTCAAGTCTAGCAACGGGAGCATATGTCTCACCATAGTCCATACCTTCAACTTGTGTGTAGCCTTGGGCGACGAGACGTGCTTTGTTGCGAACCACTTGTCCATCTTCATCTTGCTTGTTGCGAACACCCATTTGGTACAAATGATGTTGTGGTTGTTGTCGGGCTTCTCGACCAATGTCCACACTTGATTTCTCTCAAAGTTGTGTAGCTCTTCATGCATAGCGTTTATCCAGTCCGGATCCTCCAATGCTTCTTCAACCTTCATAGGTTCAATGCTAGAGATGAATGAGTAATGTTCACAAAAGTTAGCTAAACGAGTTTTAGAGCGAGTGATTCTCCCGGTTTGGATATCATTGTAGATTTGCTCGACGGGATGATCCTTAGCAATTCTTGCTCGAACTCGTGAAAGCTTTTGCTTGGGTCGGGGTGGAACATCCTCTTCATCTTGTGCTTCTTCTTGGCCTTCTTCATTGTTGACGTTGTCGTTCTCTTATCGTGGTGGAGAAGGAGGTTGTTGATGTTCATCTTGGTGCGCTTCCTCGTTTTCTTCATCTTGGCGTGTGCCACTTGTCGATGCTTCCGTATCAACTCTTGGTTCACCTTGTCGTGAGGTAGAAGCTTCCACTTGGACGAACAAGGTACTCTCCTTCACTTCCTTTGGACGAATCTTGCCAATGGACAAGTCTTGAATTGCTTCCGAAGGGTCTTTGTCTCCTACATCAATTGGCAATTGCTCTACTTGCGAGCCGTTAGATTCATCAAACTTCACATCTACCGTCTCTTCAACCTTTCGGGTGAAATTGTTCTAGACACGGTAAGTGTGAGAGTTTGAGCCATAACTAAGTAGGAAACCTTCATGAGATTTAGGAGCAAATTTAGAACGACGATGCTTATCAAGAATGTAGCACTTTGAGCCGAATACTCGAAAGTATCCAACTTGGGGTTTGTTACCGGTGAGAAGCTCGTATGCCGTCTTGCCGAGTAGCTTGTGAAGATACAAGCGATTTTTTGCATGACAAGCTGTCTCAACCGCTTCCGCCCAAAAGTGCTTTGGCGTTTTGTACTCATCAAGCATCATTCTTGCCATCTCGATAAGAGTCCGATTCTTCCTTTCAACAACTCCATTTTGTTGAGGTGTGTACGTAGCCGAGAACTTGTGTGAAATCCCTTCTTCGTCAAGAAAGGTGTCCACATTTGTGTTCTTGAACTCCGTTCTGTTGTCGCTCCGAACCTTCTTGATCTTCACGTCAAACTGATTTTGGGCCTTCCTAGCGAAGTTTTTGAAGATCTTTTGGACCTGCGATTTGTCATCAAGAGAGAACACCCACGTAAATCTTGAAAAATCATCAACTATGACTAGACCAAATGAGTTACCACCGAGACTCTTGTAGGCATTTGGACCAAAGAGATCCATGTGAAGTAGCTCGAGTGGTCTTCTTGTGGTCATGATGTTCTTCGCGCGGTGACTTCCTCCAACTTGTTTCCCTGCTTGACAAGCACTACAAAGTCTATCCTTGTCAAATATGACATCTTTTATTCCAAGGATATGATCACCTTTAATAAGCTTATCAAGATTTCGCATACCAACATGACCTAGTCTTCTATGCCACAACCAGCCTTTAGAAGATCTGTTAATTAAGCAAGTTCTAGGTTGAGCCTTTTTAGCGAAATCAACAATGTAAAGATCTCCTCTACGTATACTGGTAAAGACCATTTTATGATTGTCTCTACGAAACACTTGGCAATCTACTTCAGTGAATAAGACATTGAAACCGAAATCTGCAAGTCTAGAAACTGAAAGTAAATTGTATCCAAGGGATTCAACGAGCATGACATTTTGTATGGAGCTATCATGTGAGACGGCCACCTTACCAAGGCCAACCACCTTACCCTTTGAATTATCACCAAAAGTGACATATTTTCGAGGGCCATCGATTTCAGCAAGCTCACAGAACATATCTTTATCTCCGGTCATATGATCAGTACATCCACTATCAAGGACCCATTCCTTTCCTCTAGCCATGTAGCCGCGAAGATTTGCCATAAGACCAAAATGCCTCATTGCATCATCAAGATAATAGTCACTATCATCATCTTCATCATAGTATCCATGTTCAACATCATCTTGTGATTGATCAATTCCTAGAGAGGGTAATTCATTAGATAAATGATCATCACAATGGTTACCTTTATGAATTCTAATAGCTTCGGATATGATATCGCTAATGATTCCAACATTTCCTTTAGCACGCATGAGATTGGTAAGCTCAAATAGAGTTCATCTTAATCAAGGCAATAGACTTATGGAGAATTTCGTCTAAATTTTTCAAGGAATAATCTGGAAATCGTTCCTCAAGAAATCTCCATATGGTGTAGGCACACTTGAGAGTAGGCAAACATCTAATCAAGTTTCTAGGCAAGCCTCTAATGACGAGCTCAACAGTTCTAAGATTGCGAATCATGTCAATATCTTCATCTAGGGTAGGGTGCAAAGGATCAACATGAGGTGCACAAGGGCTAGTAATGTACTTGTTCAAATGATATTCATTGAAAATCTCAAGCATTTCATTTTTCCGCTCATGAAAATACTCTCCATAAAGAATAGGCACTCTATGTCTAAGACTCCCCAAAGTAGACACATCCATCTTCCTCCAATGGTGTTTAAACCAAGGCAATGGAGACCAAAGCTCTGATACCAATTGAAAGGATCGAGAAGAGGTGTCTAGAGGGGGTGATTAGACACTAAGTGCCAAAAGTTGCAGTTTTTAATATTCTTAAGTTTAAGTGGAGTTTAAGCACAAGTTTAACAAACACAATACATATCAAGCAAGCATGCAATGAGTATATGAGCAGCGGAAAGTAAAGCATGCAACTTGTAAGAATGTAAAGAGAAGGGTTTGGAGTATTCAAACGCAATTGGAGACACGGATGTTTTTGTTGTGGTTCCGATAGGTGGTGCTATCGTACATCCACGTTGATGGAGACTTCAATCCACGGAGGGTAACAGTTGCGCGAGTCCACGGAGGGCTCCACCCACGAAGGGTCCACGAAGAAGCAACCTTGTCTATTCCATCACGGCCGTCGCCCACGAAGGACTTGCCTCACTAGCGGTAGATCTTCACGAAGTAGGCGATCTCCTTGCCCTTACAAACTCCTTGGTTCAACTCCACAATCTTGTTGGAGGCTCCCAAGTGACACCTAGCCAATCTAGGAGACACCACTCTCCAAGAAGTAACAAATGGTGTGTTGATGATGAACCCCTTGCTCTTGTGCTTCAAATGATAGTCTCCCCAACACTCAACTCTCTCACAGGATTTGGATTTGGTGGAAAGAAGATTTGAGTGGAAAGAAACTTGGGGAAGGCTAGAGATCAAGATTCATATGGTTGGAATGGAATATCTTGACCTCAACACAAGTGTAGGTGGTTCTCTCTCAGAAAATGTGTATTGGAAGTGTAGGTATGTTCTGATGGCTCTCTCCACGAATGAAGAGTGGGTGGAGGGGTATATATAGCCTCCACACAAAATCTAACCGTTACACACAATTTGCCAAACTCGGTGGGACCGAATGGTTAAACTCGGTTGGACCGATTCAGCAAACCTAGTGACCATTAGGATTTTCGGTGGGACTGAGATGCAACTCGGTAGGACCGATATGGTTAGGGTTAGGGCATAACGTAATCTCGGTGTGACTGATTACACAAACTCAGTGGGACCGATTTTGGTAATAAGCTAACCAGAGAGTTGGTCAGGCAAACTCGGTGAGACCGATTACACAAACTCGGTGGGACCGATTTTGGTAATAAGCTAACCAGAGGGTTTGCATTGTAATCTCGTAGTACCGATTGCTCAAACTCAGAGAGATTACACAGAGTTTACAATCCCATCTCAGTGAGACTGAGATCCCTATCGGTGAAACCGATTTGCTAGGGTTTGTGGTAGTGGCTATGACATCTGAAACTTAGTGGCGCCGGATAGATAGAATCGGTGGGGCCGAGTTTGACTTTTGGTTTAGGTCATATGTGGATGTGGGAAGGTAGTTGAGGGTTTTGGAGCATATCACTAAGCACTTTGAGCAAGCAAGCCATTAAGCAACACCTCATCCCCTCTTGATAGTATTGGCTTTTCCTCTAGACTCAATGTGATCTTGGATCACTAAAATAGAAAATGTAGAGTCTTGATCTTGAAGCTTGAGCCAATCCTTTGTCCTTAGCATCTTGAAGGGGTTCCACATCCTCTAGTCCATGCCACTCCATTGTTGAACTTATCTAAAACAGACTAGGTAAAAGTGTTAGTCCAACAAGAGATATGTTGACATTAATTACCAAAACCACCCAGGGAGCACTTGTGCTTTCAGTACCTTAAACCCTTTGTAACTGAGGACGGGAGGGGTCTCGCGAACTCTATATAAGACAGCCCCCTCCTCAGGGACAAGGGTTCACACCCCATGTAACATCACACACATATAATCCAGTCGACCACCTCCGGGCACCGAGACATAGGGCTATTACTTCCACCGTGAAGGGCCTGAACTTGTAAATCTTGTGTGTACAACTTCGCCATAGCTGGGATCTTGCCTCCTCATACCTACCCCCATTCTATTGTTAGTCTTAGAACCACGACAGAGGCCGAATTGGGAGGACCCCAAGTAGGATTCCTCCTACTTGGGGCGCCCCCTTGGCTGCTTCTCCTCCCCTCCAACCTATATATATGAGGGGGCATCGCTAGAACACACACCAACAATTGTTAGCCGTGTGCGGCGCCCCCTCCACAGTTTACGCCTCCGGTCATATCTTCGTAGTGCTTAGGCAAAGCCCTGCGTGAATCACTTCACCATCACCGTCACCACGCCGTTGTGCTGACGGAACTCTCCCTTGACACTTTGCTGGATCAAGAGTTCGAGGGACGTCATCGAGCTGAATGTGTGCAGAACTCGGAGGTGTCGTACGTTCGGTGCTTGATCGGTCGGAACGAGAAGAAGTTCGATTACATCAACCGCGTTATCAAACGCTTCCGCTTTCGGTCTAGGAGGGTACGCGGACACACTCTCCCCCTCTCATTGCTATGCATCTCCTAGGTAGATCCTGCGTGAGCGTAGGATTTTTTTTTGAATTACATGCTACATTTCCCAACACGAAGCCCAAAACGGGACTCTAGATCTGCCCTCTAGATGAAGAATAGGAGGTGGCAGCGGCTTCGTATCATAAAATGCGATGAAATTTCTTCTTTTGTTTTTTTCCTCGGGAAATAGGAATTTAGTGCTGAGATTAGGGCCAGTGGAGCCACCTAGGCCCCACAAGCCACCAGGGCACGCTCTAGGGGGTGAGTGCGTCCTGATGCCTTGTGGGCACCTGGTGGCCCCCCTCCAGTGGGTCTTTGCTCTATTATTTTTTATATATTCCATAAAAAAAACTTCAAAAGTCTCGTCCAATTCCAATAACTTTTATTTCTGCACAAACAACACCATGATAGTTCTGCTGAAAACAATGTCAGTCCGGGGTAGTTTCATTTAAATCGTGCAAATTAGATTTCAAAACAAGAGCAAAAATGTTTGGAAAAGTATATACGACGGAGACATATCAGACGGCGATTCGTGGATCTTTGTGGGCGAATATGTTCGGGCAATCGAGAAGCAAGATCTCAACGAGATCGGATGGCACATATTGAAGAAGCGTATGGACGGCAGAATGACAACAGGGTGTGTGGTGAGCTAAAAAGCTTTAACTAGAGATGGCGAGTGGCTACCACGCGACGATGCGATGGGCGCACTAGGACGATGGTTGGTGACATTGTTGAAACCCTACTCGACGTTTGCAACAAGGGGGTGGAGGCACAACGAGCTACAAGGCCATGTGGTGGTTGTGGCGACTGATGACCGGTGGCCTCCGTTACAAGCGGTGAGCGGGCTGGCGATGGGGATGGCAATGCAGGGCACATGATAGCTCGCGAGGGCGGTGAGTGAGGCGAGGCGCTCACGAGATGGAAGAAGAGGAGAGATAAGAAGGGTTTTTTCCTTAATGCAGGGGAAAGAGGTCGACCCACACACTTGAATCATACGGTGCATAGCGAACGAATTGTGCGGCTGGCAGGGTCACCAATCTTGATTTTATTTTTAATTTGAAAGCTGCATTTTAGCGAACCTGGGTTTGCAGATCGCCTTACGGATCTCTAGAGTACGTATTCCATGCACCCAAAATAAGTATCTCAACTTTGTACTAAATTTAGCACACAATTATATTAAGGTTAAAACATTTATTTTGTTAAAACTTGGGTAGGGTCTGGCCCTGAAGTTGCATTGTCTTTAGCTTTTGATGATTGTAAGGATCTAGTGATTGAGTAATACAAGTTTTCATCCCAGAAAAAAAAGTGCGCTCGACGCATATTTTGGCGGTCGATATTTTTGACGACGTCGCCATCGTCGGCGTACGTACGTTGAGCTCGAGTTCCCGATCACGATCAGTCTGGGGCGTTCCCGAGATTCCCAAGCGTGTTCTTTTCTTGTCCTTCCAAAGCGTAATAAATGCCGCAGTATTGGGCAATTTTGACTATTTTGACCTGTGGACGAAATCAATTCACAAAATGAACTGCCCGTGAAACTATTTCACAGCACTGACCCTTTTGTGTAGCGCCCGCCAAGCAGGCGCCACACCCTACGGTGCAGCGCCTAGCTCGGGGGCATTGCACCTCAGTCCACCGTGGCAGCCCCTGGGCCCGCACCCAGCACTGCAGCGCCTCAGAGCTAGGCGCTGCACCGTAATGTGCAGCGCTCGGCCCGCAGGCGCTGCACTGTGACTTAGATCCCAGCCGCCCGCTGCCCCCCCCCACCCCACCCATTCGTTCCAGAGGAGTTACAGAACAGGCGGCCGGCGGCTTCCTCCTCTCCCCCTCTCAATCCCCTCTTAAAAAATCTTCAAATCTGACGATTTGGCCCGTGGATTCCTTCACCAATCCATCCTAGAAGGTACTTTTCTCCGATCCCCTTCTTTCTATCCATAGAATGTATGCTATTTCGGAGATTTGAGGAACCCTTGTTTGAATCTTGTGTGTATTAGATTTAGGGAATTTTTGTTTGAATCTTGCATGTATTAGATTTGGGGAACCCTTGTTAGACTAGAATGTGGTTTGGATACATAGGTTGACATGTTATTTATATAGTTTGGATACATAGGTTGACATTTTATTTATATGGAAAAGATATTTGTATTGAATCTTGCATGAGGTAGGCTTAGTTTAGTTTATTGAAATTACATTTGTATTGGCAAGAATGGTTTGGATACATATGCTTTGTATTTTGCATCTAGTAGGCGTACTTTAGTTTATTTGTATTGAAAAGATAATCGTGTTGACAAGAAAGCTTTCTTTCAAAATTGTTAGGATGGTTTGGCTTCTCGATGATCACTGGGACAAACAACACCGGTCGTACGCTATGGCGGTGGAGCAGCGGGTAATAATGAAAGTGGCCTGTTTTATGAATTTCGTATTTATTTCAAACACAAATGCCCCATATGTAATGTTATGAATTGTTTGTTTGTAGGCGCTTGCACCTTTGAAGCTTCGTTCTCACGGGGTCACCCTTGGGTGGATGCGCTATGATGAGCGATACACACCGTATGTAAGGGAGACAGGACTTCTCCCTTTCATTCATATGGTCAGACGGTCGACGCCACCCAACAATGCTCCAGCACTCACCGCGCTTATTGATCATTGGCGGCCGGAGACACATAGTTTCCATCTACGGACCGGGGAGATGACAGTGATGCTCCAGGATATTGCTATGATCACCGGTCTTCCTATCGATGGGAATCCTCTATGTATGAGCACCGACTCCGATGGGTGGCGCGCGCAGATGCATGCCCTTATCGGTATGGTTCCTCCGGAGCCTCCGGAACCAGCAGCAGAAAATAAGAAGAAGGAAAGAGTCGCAGCCGGTGCTACTTTCACGTGGATTACTGAGCACTTTGGTACTTGCCCACCGGAAGCTGATGAGGACACGGTCAAGATATATGCTTGTGTCTACATGTGGTATGTGATATCCAGGACTATGTTTGCTGATGGCACGGGCAAGAATGCTCCATGGATGTGGCTGAAGGCGTTGACCGTCTTCGATAGCAAATGGAGTTGGGGTTCGGCGACACTGGCTTACTTGTATAGACAGGTATGAAGTTGTTTCTTTTTCACTTCATTGCTACATTATGAATGCGATCTTGCTCTTAATTGAACCATGTTCTCTTTCATGTGCAGTTGGACGAAGCCTGTTGTAGGTCATCTGGAGGTATTGGTGGTTGTTTGCTCGCACTTTCCATATGGAGCTGGGAGCGTTTGCCGGTTGGACGTCCGAAGAAGGTGAAGTACGATGATTGGGACGACAAAGGCGACCTACTACGGCTACCCACTTGGGCTTACAAGTGGGATGTGATAAATGAGACGACAGATGATCCCTCGGTCATGTACAAGTTGTACCAGAGTGAGCTTGACGCGATCATGCCTGAGCAGGTGAATTGACATGGCATAAGTGATTATGATGCTTCTATTGCAACTCGATATCAATTTTGCATTCTATCCCATTTTGCAGGTGATATGGGAGCCGTATGGAACAGGAGATAGTTTTGGTGACCCTTTAGAGTTCAGACTGAATCCGATGTGCACTAGGGATAGGGATCTCTGGCGTATGCGGTGCCCACTCATATGCAACTGGGCGGTTGAGCTTCACCTCCCACATCGAGTGCGCCGTCAGTTTGGTTTGTTCCAGGCACATCCGCCGGAGTGGGAGGACACGGACAAGTTGCTACACGCGTAAGATATAATTAACCTTGAGTACTTAGCAGCTTCTCGGCGGTTTCGATGCTACTAATATTATGTTTCTAACTTGCAGGTTGGATAGGAAAAGGCAGCGGAAGATTAAGGATTGGGCCAAGCATCACAGAAAGTATGTCGTACAGTTTGCGCTTAGTGTGGAGCAAGCTAGGGCTGGAAAAGGAGTCCAGCTTCGTGAGCACTGCCCTGTAGCGTTCAACAACTATCTCACATGGTTTCTTGCAAGTACCCGTGTGGAGGTATGCAAGCCGGCGTATGCTGAGGAGATTTTGGAAGAACCCACTGTTTTTGATGAGGTAGCCCAACACCAGTACAACGCATTAGTCAGGAAAGGCAACTCAGTGATCCCTTCAGCTCCAATGATGAACTTTGTGGTATTTGCCCTCTTTGCTTTTCATTCACACTATTCACATCTTCGCTTGCCTAACACGTTAATACCATTTCTGTTCATAGCGTGCCCAGATCAAGAAAGCAGCTGATGAGACCGAGACTATTCTTGAAACAACCCCGGCTGGCAAAAGCGATGGAGAAGGTGCACTTCGAGCATTCATCAAGGTTCACATCTCCTTCAAACTAGCACTTAACATGTGTTGCTACGTTCGATGTCTCATTCACTTGTACATGTTGCAGCGCCAGGGCCAAAAGTTAAGGCGGCTATCAAACCTTTTTGGTTGTCGTGACCCCGAGTATGTATCACCAGAACGGTCTAGGTCGGCGACACCATCAGATCCCGCTTCGGGCCAGAGCCATGGTGATCATTTGGAGGATGAGGATGTGGGTGTGGCACCCAAGAGGTATGGCATGAGCATATATATCCAATTGTTGATGCATTGCTAACCTCACACACGGTCTTTCCATATCTTTTGTTGATGCATAGGTTGCTGATGATGATATGACCTTGGGGGCGTACCAGGTTAGGTTTGCATACATACTAAAGCCTAGAAAGGGAATCAACAAGTACACACCTGAAGACTTCACCGAAAGAGGCAAAAGGACGGTCGGCACCTCGCGGATGGCGGCTTTGGATGACTATTTGGATGACGATGTCGATGACGTGGAGGAACCGGAGCCGGAGCGGGAGCGTGTTCCTCTTCCTAGGAAGGTCAAGAAGTTAGCCAGCAAGAGGGGGGAGCAGCCAAAAAGCGCTCAAGGAACTAGCTCTTCTTAGGAACCAGCCATAGTCCTTTATTTGTGGTAGCTCTATGTTGAACTTGATCCTCTTTGTATGTCTTAGTTATGTTGAACTTGGAGTTGACGTCTTAGCAATGTTGAACTTGGTCCTCTATGTTGCACTTGTTGTCTTAATAATGTTGAACTTGATCTTCATTAGCTTCACCATTAAAGCCCTCATCTTGATCATTCACATTGGCAGTCTCGACATGTTTGAACTGGTCTGGATCCTCGAGGGTGACCTCAACTCCCTGCTCAACCACATTGAACTCTGAACCATGACAATCACCCTCTGGGTGCACCAAGTCCCCCTCTCCCTTCCTCATCTCTACCTGATAATGATTCTGGTTGCAAGCTACAGCCACTGCAGCGCCTAGCACCGAGGCGCCACACTCTACAGTGCAACGCCTAGCTACTGGGCGTTGCACTGTACAGTGTGGCGCCTCGGTGCTAGGCGCTGCAGTGGCTGTAGCTTACAAACAGAAAGTTTGCTCTCTGTTTAGCTCAGTCCATGTGTGCAACGCCTTAGCTCTAGGCGCTGCACTATACAGTGTGACGCCTAGTTCTGAGGCGCCACACTGTGCAGTGCAACGCCCAGTAGCTAGGCGTTGCACCTGTACTTAGCAAATTTTTGGCACACGCACACATATTCCGATGAGGAGAGATAGTAGCTCACGACACATAGCAAGCAAAGAACTGTGACACATAGTAGTTCACGACACATAGTACTTCACGACACATACTAATTCATAATACATAGTACTTCATGACACATAGTAGATCACAACCAAATCGAAGAGGAGAGATAGTAGTTCATGACACATAGTAGTTCACAACCAAATCGAAGAGGAGAGATAGTAGTTCATGACACATAGTAGTTCACAACCAAATCGAAGAGGAGAGATAGTAGTTCATGACATAGCTCTATTGCGTAGAGCAAGGCCCTTTTCCCTTCTTCTTCTTCTTCTCTTCTTCCTCTTCCTCCTCCCTTTTCCTTATGAGGTGGGCCTCCTTAACCACCCTCTCCATGAATATATTTTCCTCCCTCTCTTTTTTTTCAGCTGCAATTGCCCAAAGCTTCATGGTTCCTTCTTCAAAATCCTTTTGACGCTTCTTCTGTGCCTCCTCACATTTCCTCACCAATGCTTGCTCCCTAGCGCGCATCGCATTTGATGCTCTCTCTTCTTCCTTCCTCTTCTCCTCAAGCTCCTCTTCCTTTTTCTTCTTTAGCTTGGCTGCATCCTCCTCTCTAAGCTTCTTCGCAGCCTTCTCCCACCATCCCGCCATCTCATCTTCGCCATCCTCCTTCATTGTTGGTTTGTTGGGTTGGGAAGCCGCCATACCTACAATGAGTGAAACATAATGGTTAGTAAAGACAATACAAACAAATGGAACATATGAAAAAAATAACATATGGAAAACAAGAACATTTGAAACATTATAGTTAGTGAGCAACATACGGAAATGGTCCATCGAGGTATCCAAACATTCCTCTATAACGACCTTGCCCTTGTCCATCACCACGGCCAAGTCCATCACCAAGGCCAAGACCATCACCACGGCCAACACCACCACCACGAGCTCTACCACCACCACTGCCTAGACTACCACCACCACGGCCTCTTGTAAGTCCTAGTTGCCGACCTCTTTGTTGCCTAGATCCTCTTTGACTAACACTTGGTTGGCTTGGCACTTGTTGGCTACCACTTGGTTGGCTAGGCACTTGTTGGCTACCACTAGGTTGGCTCCCACTTGGTTGCCTTGGCACTTGTTGGCTACCACTAGGTTGGCTCTCACTTGGTTGCCTTGGCACTTGTTGGCTACCACTTGGTTGGCTCCCTTGTGTAGCTCCTTGTTGGCTAGTGCTTGCATCATTTTTCTTGGACCTTTTCCTTGGTTTCGTACATTTTCTTTTGTTGTGGCCATGACCTTTGCATTCCCCACAACGGGAGCTCTCACGAGGCTCTTAGAATTGATCGTTTCCCGCTTCGCGGCGGCCACCATGGCCCCATCCGTCCATGTCGCCTCTAAAACGCTTTGTTTTACGTCTACCACGTTTAACAACCTTCAACTCCGGATCCGGCCATAGTTGAACTCCATGGTACTCCGGCCATTGTGATTGGTCAAAGTATGGGTGAAAGCGGTGAGCCCATGTTTTCTTGACCGTCATGATTGAGAACTCCAACTCCCTCACGGTGCGTGGGTGATTGATGTCCACATTTCTAACGCGACCGGCGGTATACAAATGTGAGCATGGGAGATGAAGCAACAATGGCCTCCCGCAAGAGCAATCACATTGTGTTAACGACACCTTGAAAGCCCGACCTCCATGTTGCCGGCCATCGTTTGTGGTTCCTCCTGGCTCTTTCACTTCATACTTCCACTCTTCGTTGTCATATAATATAGCTTTTTCTGAGTCCGCCTTTCGTGATTGAAATTCTAACCATTCATCAACCTTGGGTGGGAACTTGTACTTGTACTTGCGCGGGTTCTCACCCGCTATCTGTGCATCAGTTTCCATTGAGTACTTTAGAAAGTACGCATTCATCTTGTCAAATGTGTATTGAACTATTGCCGTCACAGGTAATCCACGTGCACCTTTGAGCGGTCAAGAACGTGCCATCAATAGAGATGACCGGCCTACAGTGTTCGAAAGCCCTCACGCATTGCTCGAACGCCCAAAATGCACGGCCAAATACTCGGACTTTCTTTCCTTCATAAACCGTTGTGTTGGTGCCCATGAGGCTCGACAACATGAACCATGCCCGGGTTTGTGGCGGCCATGGCTAACAACAACCTAGGGATTCGGTTGTATGCTTCCTCCCAAGTACCATACAACATCTTAAATGCGGCTTGCTTCGCCTTCCATGCCTTGCCGTACTTCACCTTGTAATGAAAGATGGCTTTCACAAGGTCAATGACATGTTGGACGCTCATTGTTGGAAGTGTGGATATTGAGTTGGAGAGCTTGTAAGCGATGAACTCAGACGTGAGTTGTCTGTGGTCTTGGGACACAATCTTGCCATCCACCCTTTTGCCTCGGCACATGTGAGTTGGCACACAACTCACTACGTGCCAAGCGGGACCTCCTTTCCATGGTCTTGCACGCACAATCCACGGACATATTTCATCTTCACATGCACATGCAACCGTGTAGCGCACATTGACGTCCGAATGCACCACCTTGTGTGGACGATAATGCGTAACCGAGTAGTTGTCGAGCCACATCTTCAATTCCAAGAAGGTTTCGAACTTACACCCTTTACCAATCCGGTTCTTGTCGTCTCCCAAATCACGGTGAGAGCTTGGCCTAACCCCAAGAGATATAGATTTGCCACCATCCACAACGGCTTCATCCGCGAGACTAACATCCTTGAACAATGGTGTCTTGTGATCCCGACCGAATACCTTCTCGAAAGCTTCGGCCTCCTTCACCGTGAACCCCTCCTCATCAACTTGTTCATCGGGACCTTCGTCATCCGAATCCAATGCATATGCACGGGAAAAAGGGATGGAATGGTCCATTGTCTCTTGCAAATGATATTTGTCAAGATCACCCACATTGTTGTCATGGAGATCAACTTCATTGTCATCGTCTGCATACTCATCATTGTCCTCTTGCAAAGCTTCATCTTGGTTGTTTGTAAACGGGCTCAATGTTGGCCTCACTTCTTGGGTCAAAAGAGGTTCAACAATTTCATCTCGCTTCAAGGGTGGGGGGCTACTACCAACCAAAGGGGAGGGTTTCCGGTTCAAGTCCAAATGCAAATTTGAATCAACCTTCTTCGTTGCAAATAACTCAAGAGCCTTGTCAAGTGAATCGGCCACCGTTTCCTTGTATGCAACCCAACGTTGCTCTGAGTTGATACGCATTGTCTTCCGACGGATGTGCATTCCAAAACCTACATTATGCCTTCCCTCCAACTCAACGATATCACTAGGGTCCATCCAACTCAAATCTTTCCTCACTTGTTGCAAGAGCTCCGCATAGCTAGGACTACTATCAAACAACATATCTACCTCATCCGGATCCGGTTCAATATTGCCTTTCAAGAAGGCGTCTTTGTCCCCATGATGAACAAACACACATGTTCTTCCCATCCCTATAAGCATTCAAACAACACATCGTAGCATTGCTTCCGTGAGTACTAATTTAAGGATTAACACGGAATACGAACCCTAATACATATATATCAAACAACAACCCTAACCCTAACCATAACCATAACCCTAACCCTAACCATAACCCTAACAATAACCCTAACCATAACCCTAGCACCAACATAAGAACACCCTTAAGAATAACCCTAACATACTAATAAAGCCTAATCATAGGAAATTGGCAAACAAAGATCTCACATCTCCATGCAAATCTCTAGATCCAAACAAAACTAGGGTTTCCCAAACTAGCATTACTTGGATCAAAACAAGGGATCGGAGAAGATTACCTTGAGGGAGGGTATGACTTCGAAATCCACGGACAAATTCTTCAAATTTGCAAGTTTTGGGAGAGGATTTGAGAGGGGGAGAGAGTGGGAGAGGGGGCAAAGCTCGGGTTGGGGTGTGTGGGGTGGGGGGAGTGGGGGAGGGGGACCCAGCCGCTGGATAAGTCACAGTGCAGCGCCCGAACGCTAGGCGCTGCACATTACATGTGTGGCGCCTAATTAGGAGGCTCTGCACTGCTGGGTGCGGGCCCAAGGACTGTCACGGTGGACTGGCGTGCAACGCCCCCGAGTTGGGCGCTGCACCGTAGGGTGTGGCGCCTACGAGGCGGGCGCTACACAAAAAGGTCAATGCTGTGAAATAGTTTCACGGGCAGTTTATTTTGTGAATTGATTTCGAGGTCAAAATAGTCAAAATTGACACCGCGCGCTGTGGACGACGACCGAGCAGGACGGCACGGCAGCACGCGGCGCGCACGCGTCCGGGGGCGGCGAGACACCTGCCCCGCCCCCGGCCGCGCGTCCCGTCGGGGCACCGCAGGAGCACAGCGAGCCAGCCGTCCATCCGTCCAAACAAATAAACGAGGAGGTCCTTATCCGAAGCAGCCCGCCGCTGCAAAGCGGCGCGCGCACGCTGGCCCATCACAGCCCATGGCCCACCCCCCGTGTCCCCCGCTCGCTCCACCCTTTCCGCCGAGGCACCAAAACGGGAAGAGGAGGCGCTTTTTTTGTTGGTCTCTCCCATCTGAGCTCGTTGATTCCTCGGGTTCGGCCAGAACTGTGGCGATTTTGCCGCTCCCGTCTGAATTCCTTGGCCCGTGTGCAAAATTAGCAAAGAAAACAAGTGGGCGCAGCACGAAAGAGGAGGGCAGCAAGAAGAGAGGGGATCTTTCTTTCCTCTTTCCTGAACCCACGAACCGCTTCCGGCAGGTGCGAACAAAAACGCTGCGCCTTTCCTTTTCCAGCTAACAGGGAGGCGGCGGGGGTTGGGGTGGGCCTGGCTGGGCCCTGGGCAGGCCCAGGGCGGGCTAGGGTTTCTCTTCGCTTCCCGCTTGACCGGTTTAACGGGGGCAGTTGCTAAGGCCACACGAGGCCTAGGCACACAGAGGAGACCCGTCTTTTCCACCGTGGACTCCTTTTCTGTTGCTTTTTATCCTTGTTGGACCAGAAGCACCGGTATATACCATGCTTAAAAAATGGCCGTTGCCATTTACTAGTACTTCATGTGTCTAAAAAAAAGGTAATATGCACATGATGCAAATGGAGACCTCTCGAATAATTGTTTGCAACTCAGAGCCTTCGAAGTTTGTAGTAGACGTTTTACCAAACGATGTATCTCTATTCTAACCTCAAATATAAACCGCCATGAAGGCACTCCCTCAAAAAAAAAATAGATGCATATGGTGCATCACACATGTATGCTCCCGTGCATGCCATAGTCCTAATAATACCAAATCCCTAATGAATATGAAAGATGGGTACTCCCTCCTGCTGGATTTGATAAGTCGGGCATGGCTTTTAGGTCTTCTTTTTGACTAACAAACATATGTAGTATAGTATGCCACACAGATTATATGGTTAGAAACTTCATTTGACGATGGGTCTAAAGATAGGATATTTAACGAAATATAATGCATATTTTCCCTGGTCAAATTGAAGATCTAAAAACACGTGCCTGACCTATAAGACTAGTCATAGCGGGGAATAATACAAAAACATCTTATATTTTGGCACGGAGCTAGTATATTATAGAATTAGTATCGTGGATGGTTGCATTTATTAGGTTGTAGACTTATTTTGCTCTAGGTTGTTTTATGTTACAATAACATATTATTATTATTTTACCAAAAAGAGTTTTTCCCCGCCCCATTTTATTGCAAAAATGAGGCAGGCAAACAAAGACCAAACTGTTTCCAATGTTCGGGCCAGGCCAAAGTAGCTAGATCAGATTACAAACAGGTCCTTAATATGGGAGAAAAGCCACCCGCAACACATAGCAATAACGGGGTTTTTAATTTAAGACACCAGGCTAAACTATTACAGATCATCGGTTGTTTAGCCGGAATGCGCTTGCAGATAGAAGCCCTGGTGCTTCCCTTTGTGGCTCAGCTTAGTCTCCCCTAGCAGGCAATCCTCTGAAGTTATCCTCTTCTTCGGTCTAACAATTGTAGGCACTCCTTCATAAGCTTTGATTGTTGATCCGAGCACAGAACCATCCACTGGTGAAGAAGTATGCTTATTTTTCCCAGAACAGTCCGGGTATCTTTCCACATAGCTCACTAAAAACAAAGATCCCTTCGAGCAGTCCATAACCACCAAATGGTAGCAACCCCAATAATACCCATAATACTTTTCTTATTGTTTCTACTCCATATTTCAGACATAGCTGAGATATGAACGTTCGTTGAAAAGCCAAAATGACAGCAATATCAATCCAAACAAGCTTAGCAACAATACAATCACATATTAAGTGTTGGACGGACCCCTGCTCACAACAAAAAAAAAAGAACATCTTCAATGTGTTGTCTTTTAATTCGGTTATCCCTAATTAGAATCTTGATATGGATAACAAGCCAAACAAAGACTAAATATCTACGAGGCACAGTTATTTTCTAAAACTTATCCCAGCCTGAGGTAACACATTATGTTACCACAAAAGTCCCTCTTCTTATTAACTACTTGCCACATAAACAAATTTACCTTGGGATGTGTTATGTCAGTGGGTAAGTTATTCTCACCGTGGCCACCCTAGACCCACCTACAGTGAGTATTTTGGAATGCACATGATATTGAAATTAGCAGTGTGTCATCAATTACCACATCCTCAATTTACAAAAATTATTATAGTGCGCTTGTCCTTTGGGGGCTTAGCACGACGACTTCCCTATTGTTTACTACAACAAGGTTTGCCTGACTCCAGCAAGGGATAGGCGATGACGGTGTCGTGCCTTCAGCTCGCTTCAGTTCTTGTAGTCGTTGCTAGGTGGTCTACGAACATGAATGCTATGTTTTGTTGCTTCTCGTGTTTTTTGTATAACAATGATATTTAATGCTAGATCGGAAGTATTTCCCACAAATAAAATATAAATCACCATGTATTCTTCTTCGAGTGCACCCGTTAGCAAACAGTTAGCACATGTACACATGTGAAAGCACATTTGCTTCCTTGGTGGTTTTGGTAATTTAAGGCGACATACATATTGTTGAACTTAATGTTTTCCTCAAACATAATTCATCGAAAAGTTCAATCTAGGCAAGTAGATGGATGGAGATGTGGACCCCTCAAGCTACAAAGGACAAGCACTGGCAAAAGCTCCAAGACTCTACATTTTTTGTTAAGTGATCCAAGATCACATTGAGTCCACATGAAAACCAATACTATTAAAATGGGATGAGTTTTTGATTATGAGTCATTTGCTCAAAGTGCTTGAAGATATTGCTCCAAAACCCTCGGACACACCCTCACAATCCAATCTGTCCAAAAACCTAAGTTCATCTCGATCCCATCAAAACAAATACACACAAACTCATCAAGTTACACTTGACAGAGCCACTGCCCAAACCCTAAAAACTTGGTCCCACCGAGATGACATTCGGTCCTACCGAAGTGCAAGTGCAAACTCTTTGTAACCCATCGATTTCATTTCGGAATTACCAAGTGAAACCTATTGGAATTACTGAGATGACGAAACCGCTTAGGTCATCACATATCGGGCCCACCGAGTGGATTCATCCAGTCTCACTGAAACGTCTAACGTTTGAATCTTTTGCACTAGTCGATGCCTCCGAGATTTTCTTTTGGTTCCACCGAGTTATGCATAAAGGTGTGTAACTGCTAGATCTTTGGTGATGGCTATATATACCCCACCTACACCACCAACTCTCAGCGAGAGCAATTATAACAAAGCCACCACTTCCCATATCCATTTTTTGAGAGAGAACCACATACACTTGTGTTGAGATCAAGAGATTCCACTCCACTCATTTAATTTGTGATTTCTAGCTCCCTCATGTTGCTTTCCGCTCTAACCCTTCTCCTACTACCAAGTCAAATATGTGAGAGAGTGATTGAGTGCTGAGAAGACTATCTTTTGAAGCACAATAGCAAGGATTTCACCATCAACAACAACATCTATTACCTTTTGAAGAGTGGTGTCTTCTAGATTGGTCATGTGTCACTTGAGAGCCTCCAAATCATGTGGAGTTGAACCAAGGAGTTTGTAAGGGCAATGAGATCGCCTACTTCATGAAGATCTACTCCGGGCGAGGCTAGTCTTTCGTGGGCAGTAGTCATTGTGGAATAGACAAGGTTGCTTCTCCATGAACCCTTTGTAGGTGGAGCCTTCCATGGACTCATGCAACCATTATCCTTCGTGAGTAGTAATCATTATGGAATAGACAAGGTTGCTTCTTTGTGGATCCTTTGTGGGTGGAGCCCTTCGTGGACTCACGCAATTGTACCCTCCGTGGGTTGAAGTCTTCATCAACGTAGATATACGATAGCGTCACCTATCGGAACCATGCAAAAAATCTCCGAGTCTTTATTCCGTTTGATCTTCCTATCTCTGCCTTTCTTTGCTTTCTTGCACCTGCATGCTATTCTTTATCCGCTGCCTATACTCTAGATATGAATGTGTAGATTGTATCGGCTGTCATTTAACTTGTGCTAAAATATGTCTAAATTCTAAGCAAAATAATAATTGCACCTTTATCTTGTTAAGTGTCTACCCCTCCTCCCCTCTAGACCCCTCTTCTCGATCTTTCAACATGCTATCATGAAAAGATGATAAGATGATTTAATCGTGTGATAGTAGTAATGTTGGAGCCACACTAATACCAGTCTACCTACGCAAGCCGTGTCTGTATAACAATAAGAGTGGATACACATTAATTATAATTTTCCGTCTCAAAATAAGTGTCGCTGATTTAATACAACGGTGACATTTATTTTGAGACAAAGGGGGTATTATATGCACCCACGAAAAACAAAAACTAAGAAACTGAAGCGGACACATCCGTTCATGCTAGATAAAGACATAATAAGTTACACAAAGACTATTTTTTTTCTATTTTCTCCATTTTTTCTCACTATGACCAGCTTAAACCCACCTGGAGAGAGTATTTTAGAATGCACGCCATATTGAAAGATGTTATACAGGGTGTCATCAATTTACAAATGTTATTCTAGTGCGCTTGTCCTTTGGGACCTTAGCACAATAACTTCCGTACTGTCTACTATAACAAAGTTCGCCCGACTCCAACGAGGGAGAGGCGATAACGGCGAAGCGCCTTCGGCTCGATCGTTTCGATGCTTGTAGTCGTCGCTAAGTAGTCTACGAACATGAATGTTAGTTTTTGTTACCTCTCATATTTTTTTGTACCGCCATGATGTTTGATGCAAAAATCGAAAGTTGCTCCCACAAATAAAATAAAATCACCATGTCTTCTTCTCCCAATGCACCAATTAGCAAACAAGTAGTACATGTACACATGTTTTTTTAGGACACATGTACACATGGTATGGTGGAAAGATGATTTGATCACATGATAGTAAAGTTGAAGCCACGCTAATACCAGTCTACCTACCTACTTCGCAGCAAGAGTGGAAGCACACCAGCAAGTCAAAACTTATACTATTATTAGTTATACTTCCTTCGTCTTAAAATAAGTGTCGCTGATTCCGTACAACAACGATATTCATTTCTGGGATGGAGGAGGTATTATATGCACCCACAAAAAACAAAAACTAACAATCCCCTAAAAGAAGGGAAACAAAAGTTAAGAAACTGAAGCGAACACACAGCCGTTCCTGCCGGATAGAGACATAATAAGTTACAGAAAGACTCTTCATTTTTTTTCTATTTTTTTGAGAAAAAAATGACTCTTTTTGGTGGGTTGCGCCGTTCCCCGGGGTGTCCGTAGCAGAAACGTCCGGGGGGAGATAAGCGAGCGGCGGGCGGGATGGGCCGGGAGCGGTACTTGAGCCAGGGCCTCTGAATCTCGCGAAAACCCCTCTTTGGCTGCGCCTGGCCTCCCCCCCTCCCCTCCTCTCCCCCACCCCTCGCCGCCTCGCGTGAGTCTGTGGCGGCTATCCTCGTTGCCCTCTCCTCCTCACCTCCCCCTCCCCCTCCCCACCCGCACCCTCCCCTAGGGTTTATCCCCCCGCTCCACCACCCGTGCTCCAATCCGCCGCCGCTCGCGCCCCACCTCGTCGGGCCCTCGCGGTCCCCCGCCGCCCCCGCCCCCGCCCCCGCCCCCGCCCCGTCCGCAACCTTGGCCGCCGGTCCTCGAGGTACGAGCTCCGCGGCCGTCCGGCGACGATTACTTTGAAACCGGGCTCGTTAACCGGCGACGCAAATTATGGGCGTGCCCGTGCCCGCACCGGCGCACCATCTAGCCTTTCCCTTTTCTTTTCTCTAGGCGGCGGCTCTCGTCTGTTGCCATGTTCTAGTCTGTCAGTACTGGTTCTAGTCGTGTGCTTATTGGAGGGGACGTTTGCTGAAAGAAAAACCGCTGCCTGTGGTAATTGCAGCCTTCCGGGATGGTGTACGGATCTGCCAACGCCGGCAATGGCCAGGGCGCGGGGCTCCACGTGGACATGCAGAAGCTGTCCCTGGAGGGGAAGAAGGATGCCGCCGGCGCAGCCGACGCCGCCAAGGTAGCTTTCTTACTCCCTTGTTCGTTGCTCTGTTCTAGCTCTGTGCGCGCGTGTGTGTGTGCGTGTGGTTCTTGGAGGAGAGGTTGCTGAAACCGCTGCTGTTGTAATTGTAGCCCTCAGGGATGCAGTACGGGTCTGCCAACACCGGCAATTCGCAGACCGTGGAGCCGCACGTCGACAGGTCGATAACGCCCCTGCTCCAGGAGGCCATGGATCCCAACTTTTTCTACCAACCCAATGGATATCCCTCACCAGCCTACTACTACCCTAGCGGTACACGAGCCTCAGCTATTATTAGACCATGGCAGACTTGATTCATTTACTGTGAATCAGCTATTTTTGGATGAATTTGAGTCATTTCTCTGACACGTTTCATTTCGGTATGCTGCGAATCAGGTTATGATGGCTCGACCAATGAGTGGGACACTCGGTATGCTGGTCATGAAGGAATGGAGGTGCCCCAGGTGAGTTAACAACTTAACATTTGTATTGTTAGTCACAACTGTGTAGTCATTGTACCATGTAGTCTTAATAATGGCATGGTTTTTAAGGCGTCCGCCTTGGGTTAGCCGATAACTCGCTCCGGCAGCGGCTTGGAAATCTGCCCGCTTTAGGCGCTTAGGCGTCCGCCTTAGCGCTTAGGTGTCAGAGCAGGGGTAGAACGCCTTAGGACGCCTTACTGCCTTAAAAACCATGGCAACAAGAATAATGTATTATTAGATTATGCATTTTCACCCGCGTTTGAAAGCTAGGAGTAAGCATCAAGATAAAAAACTGTGCCCATGTAGATGATGAATTTGGAATTTGGTGAATTGTTTTCTGACTTGTGTTATATGTAAGTTATGAAATTGACTATTTTTTCTGTTGCATCAATGAAGCAGAGTGTGTATGGTGACATGTACCATGGATATGGTTATGCTCCCTACGGCCCGTATCCTTCAGGTTCTCCTGTCCCAACCGTTGGGCATGAGGGGCAGTCATATGGCACACAGCAATATCAGTACCCTGGTCAGTATTATCAACAGCCGGCTCCAACCAATGCGATGCATGGTGTTAACAGTGCCAATCCTCAATCTGAGCTGCCTTCCGCTGCGGCTCACCAGCCACGTGCTACGGTAGTTTCAGCAAAAGTAACTACTGGGACTGCTAGTGGGATTGCAAATGCTACCAGTTCACTACCGCGTAAGCAAACTCACCACCATGTATCAGTGACCAACAGTGGTTCATATGGACGAGGGCCCTCGCAAGGTGGACCTTCCGCTAGCAATTTTGGTCACACTGGTCACCGTTCTCCAGCTCAGTGGTATGATGGGCCGGTCTATTCTAATGGGCATCAGAGATCAATTGCTAGTTCCACATCTTATGGTTCTAATTCATCTTCAGCAAAAAATCAGAGTCACCGTCCAACAACAAACCTCATGGTATGTTCTGCAAGATATCCAATTTCTTTGTTATTGTGTTCCAGAGCTTCCCTTAGTCAATGACCTGCTTAATTAATCCCAACATTCTATGGCTGGTTCTAAGTGTTTTGCATATCATTTGAGCATTAGATCCTATAATATGATATCTTGGTATTTGCTAACTTTACCTATGAAGATAAGAGATAACAAAACGATCCGTTTGCATGAGTTTTCATGATAGTCTGCAGTGTCCTTCAATAAAACTTAGCTGTACTTTCTCTTTGTTTCCAGGGTATGCATACACATGTGCCTTCATCTGGGATGGGGCTGACCTCTCCTAGTTATTCTAGTAGGATGTACCCTGATAGCAGATTGTATGGTCAGTATGGTCAGTACGGGAACACACTGAAAGCTGGACTTGGTTTTGGTTCTAATGTGTATAACTCGAGAAATAATGGACAATGGGGAGTCGTGGATACAGTCAAATACAAGCCTAGAAACCGGGCAACTTTTGGGTTGGGCAGTGAGAATCAAGATGGCTTCACTGAGCTTAACAGAGGACCAAGATCTGGTGGATTCAGACACCAAAAACCATTTGGACCTACTGTCACTATTGCTGTGAAGGGGCAGGTCCTCCCTTCAGCTGGGAAACAAGAGAATAGCGTCCTTCCAGATAAGAGTCAATTTAACCAGGAAGGCTTTTCTGCAACATACAAGGATGCAAAGTTCTTTGTTATCAAATCTTACAGCGAGGATGATGTGCACAAGAGTATCAAGTACAATGTGTGGGCAAGCACTCCTAATGGAAATAAGAAGCTGGATGCTGGATACCGAGAAGCTCAGGAGAAATCCAGTGAATGCCCGGTGTTCTTATTTTTCTCTGTAAGTATGTTGCTACTGTATTGTATCGCCCTTTCCTCATTTGGCATTTGTATTAACCTTGAGCTTGGCCTTTTAGGTGAACACAAGTGGTCAATTTGTTGGTGTTGCCGAAATGGTTGGTCCTGTTGACTTTGACAAGACGGTAGATTATTGGCAACAAGACAAGTGGAATGGCTGCTTTTCAATCAAGTGGCACATCGTGAAGGATATCCCCAACAACATTCTGAAGCATATTACGTTGGACAACAATGACAATAAGCCTGTGACAAACAGCCGTGACACACAAGAGGTACACTTTCTGAAAACTTCCGTCAATAACTACTTATTTTGGGTGGTGATTTCATGAAGAGGCCATGGCCCACCAGGGCTAATGTTAATACTTTGTATGTTCCTTTAGATAATGATGATGATGTAGCTTGCTTTTTTAAGGACGCAAATTTTAGATATGGTTTATCAGGTGCCTTCCCCAGTTAATAGAACAGTGGAACCTAGAAATTTGTTTCTCCATTATTGTCATGCGTATGCTAAAACTCAGGATCTGGTCCAGTATATAAGCGACTTAAGAATGTTTCTCACGGCGTCGTTCATATTTCTGTGCGTATACACATATTTTATGGTTATAATCGGTGCTGCCACGACGACTGTAGGGAATTTTTTTGTTATCCATTTACAAATTAACCAAAATAACATCTAGAAAAGGGGGGGGGGGGTCATTGTATTTATATAATGCTTCTTTGGCAGTATGATTGATGTTTCCAGTAGTAGTAGACTATCTAAACTTATTACTGAAAGCACTGGTCCACTGTCTCCCTTACGCTGCAGGTTAAGCTTGAGCAAGGTCTTCAAATGCTCAAGATTTTCAAGGAACATGTCAGCAAGACCTCAATTTTGGATGACTTTGCATTTTACGAGAACCGACAGAAGTTGATGCAAGAAAAGAGAGCAAAGCAACAACCGCTTCAGGGGCAGGCAAGTGTTGATTCCATGCACTAGAGCGCTCTGTTGTTGACAGTTTTAGAATTTGACGAGTACTGGTTAAGGTGGTGTTTGTTATAGGTCCTGATGCCAGATTGTTATCCTTGTATTGTCCAGGGCGTTGATGAGAAGGAGAAGAGCGCAGTTAACGGGAACTCCGCTGCACAGAAGCAGACACCGAGCAAGGAGAGCACCGCCCCTGCCGCCGGGGAAGAGCCGAACGCTTCCAAACCCACCACAGCTGAAAGCGGCGTCGTGAGTGCCAACTAGCGTGATATATTTCTTACGCTCGTTACTGTTAACACATGCGGTAGTCGATTGCGCAAAACTCGGTCAGGCTTCGAAATATGCGCGGATCATCATACATGGGAAACTAAAGTTAGGTGGTGTGACTTGGTTCTCATCGTTTAGGTCTCTTATATACCTGGTGACATCGCGTTCTTATATGTGGCCCCTTTCCTATTCCTATTTTTGTTTCGGAGTCTTGTTGGTTAAGTAATTTCAGCTATTTGTTATTGTTTAGACTAAAGGAGCTGGTTTTCGATACTTCTAGACAACATTTAAGGTACCAAGCTTTTTTCTGAGTGTTGTAGTGCTGGAGAAAGTAATAAGAACAAAGAACTCCCGTTTTTTCTAGTCCCTTGATTCTGTGTGTGGTGTTCTGTTTGAAGTTTTATGCCTGATCTATTATTTCCTATGAGAATCTTTTGGTTATAGAGCATGTTGAATGCAGAATGCTCTACACCGGACTACTGCCGGTCTACTGCTTACTAGCGCATGTTGAATGCAGAATGCTCTACACCGGACTACTGCCGGTCTACTGCTTACTAGCGCATGCAGGCAGGAAGAACCCTCCCAGAATTTTGTTTTGAGCACAAAAGCAAATCCTAGAATTGCTAAAATTTGATTACAAATGACCTAAGGGCTTGCCAGGCTTGACGGCTCGGGTCGATGGGGGTGGGCTGCCGGCACCGGAGAAGTAAGGTGGTAGTCGGGGTTTTGGCCCCTTCTTTGTTTTGCGAAATGCAGCGTTGAGCTTTCTTCAAGATCCCACTCCTACTTTCTCAGAGGGAGGAGATTGCACTTCTACCGATTTCGGTTGCCCGCGCCCGCCATCACCCTATTCTGCTCATCCAGCTCACTAGCACCTCGATTTCCAAATTCCTATGTTCTCTACTCTCTCTTGAACTAAAACCGAGACAATTATTTTGGGACAGGGGGACAATTTAAAATAAGGGCAATTATTTTGGGACAGGGGGACTGACTCACTGACAGTACCAAGAACCACTGGCTGCCGAACCGAGCCAGGTTTTTTTTTTTTTTTGCGAACGAACCGAGCCAGGGTTGATGAGGAAGAGAGTTGCTAATTGTGGTTGCGCCATGGTCCTGATTCCTGAAACATGACACCACCATGATGATGATGTATAAGAGCATGGTTAATAGTATAGCCAACTGCTGTTGGCTATATGATGTTGCCATGACATATATAGTCATCACTTATAGTCACTCATACAATAAGATTAGCTTAGCTATAAGATTGGCTATAAGAGTATTATTTTTTTCACCTTCTCTTTATCTCCTTTTTAATATTTATTACATTTGCCTAGGAGTATGCATATAGCTAGCTCTTGCATGAGTCCACTCTCACAATTTTTCCATGTCTCTCCACTCCACATAGACAAAAGTGTCATATAAGCGGGCTATAAGCCTATTATTGTACTTGATCTAACACATAGTGGACGCATGGTCGTAGTACATATATACTTGCATTAGTGCTATTTTTGGCGTTACTATTTTTCATCTTCTGAAAAGTACGTAGTACACATGATAAACCTGCTGTGGAGCTCGTACAAATCCTCTGTTCTCTAGCTACCCCTTCTCATCGATGCTCCAGGCCTACAGATGTAGTACGTATATGGTTTAGCTTGTGTCCTGGACTCCTGGTCGTTGTACGGCGGCAGAACAGACGAGGCATAGGCCACATGGGGCAATACATTTTCTGCTTCAATGAGAGGGCAGCCACAATCCGAGCTTTGAATGAACAAGATATGTCACGATGATATGTGATTGATTTCTTCAAGTCGTTTGCACATGACAAAGTTAAATACTCCCTCCGATCTAAATTAATTGTCACTGGTTTAGTGTACACTCTCCGGTCCTTTTTACTCTGCATATAAGAATTGTCTATAGTCAAACTTTATAAATTTTGACCATATTTATATGAAAAAATACCAACATCTACCATGTTAAAGTTATACAATATGAAAATTTAAGTCATGACATATCTATTAATATTGATTTCATATTGTGAATGTTGGCATTTTATCTATAAAGTTGGTCAAACTTTACAAGGTTTGACTTTAGACAAATTTTATATGCAAACTAAAAAGGACCTGAGGGAGTACTAATATGCAGATTAAATAAAAACGGAGGGAATACAAAGTTAGTTGAGTAGGAGGGAGTGGTATGATTTCTTTTTTTTTAGAAAAGACAGACGTTTATCAAGGTTTTTTTAGAAAAGATAGACGTTTATCAACGGGTCGAGCTTGACACTGAAGGCATCTGGGCGTGCCTGAACACGCCCGCCACGTCGGACCCGACAACCCGATCCTATCTCAAATTGCACCAAATCCCCCTCCCCCTTCCTCTGAGCCGCCGAATTCATTTGCTCTCTCCTCTCTTCTTCCTCCTCTGTGTCGTCCTGCTCGCAGCTCCGTCGTCGCGCCCTCCGCAGCTGTTCCCAGGCTCTCCGCCACCAGCTCTAGAAGAGCGCTCCCGTCTTCGCCGGCCCGGACGCCACCATGGTACATTCGGCAACTCTCCGGCTCCGCCTTGCGCTTGATGTGTTCGACACATTGACTGACCGAAATTATTGTGATTTTGTTAGGTAAATGATGGACTCCGATGCTTCGTCGGACGAGGCGTATGGACCGACGGAGCTTGACCAAATGATTCAAGATGAGTTCTTCGATTTGTCGGATTCGGACGAAGAAGTGGACATGATCATGCTCATGGGCATGTAAGAGGAAATGGATCGGCAAGTGGAGCATATTCTCAACTTTAAGGGCTCAATCAAAGGGAGAAGAGTGATCAACCGGGACAGGGTGTCTGGAGCAAAGCTACTGCACAATGACTACTTTGCTCCCACACCTGCTTTCCCCTATGATCCATGGTTTTGTTGCCGTTTTCGCATGCGGAAACCATTGTTTTTGCGCATTGTGGAGGGACTGGAGGCACACGACGATTACTTCAAGCTGAGAAGGGATTGTTGCGGCCAACTTTCTTTCATGGCCAAGCAGAAGTGCACGACTGCTCTAAGGATGCTTGCACTTGGTACTGCTGCAGACGCCGTTGGTGAGATGGTCGGGATGGGGGAGAGCACGTACCTCAAGACTATTGTCAAATTTGTTTGCGCCATGGTTGAGGTGTTTGGCCCGGAGTATCCCAGAGAACCAAATACGCAGGACACAGAGAAGTTATTGGCTATTGGAGAGGCAAGGGGTTTCCAGGAATGCCCGGATCAATTGATTGCATGCATTGGCAATGGAAAAACTGCCCCAAATGTCTACGGGGAATGTATCAAGATCACACCAGAGAGGCCACCATCATACTAGAAGCGGTGGCATTACATGACTTATGGATTTGGCATGCTTTCTTTGAAATGTCCGATTCTCACAACGACATCAATATGCTTCAACGATATTCGGTGTTCAGGAGGCTTTGCAATGGGGAATGACCGTCGTGCAACTACATCGTCAACGGTCGGGACTACAACATGGGGTACTATCTTGTTGATGGTATCTATCCTCAGTGGGCGGTGTTTTGAAGACCATATCGGAGCCACGTGGCAATAAATAGAGCCACTTTGCAACAATGCGGATCTGGAGCGGCGGCTCCCCTGGCGAGGCACAGCAGGCTCCTGCGAGCAGCCGTGCGGACGATGGATCCGGCGTCCTGGCCGCGTGGGCGGCGTTTGTGAAGACCATATCGGAGCCGCGTGGCAATAAATAGAGCCACTTTGCAACAATCCGGATCTGGAACGGCGGCTCCTCTGGCGAGGCACGACAGGCTCCAGCGAGCAGCCGTGCGGGCGGTGGATCCCGCGTCCTGGCCATGTGGGCGGCAGGATCCCGATGGTCGTTGGCGGCTGGCGGAGGTCGGTGCGCGAGACCTGGCGCCTCCCCTCCTCCCCTGTTCGGTGTGCGGGCTAGCCTGGTCGGGCCGCGCCTCCCTTGGTCGCCGGTTCAGTACAGGAGGCACTGCTGGTGGCGGGGATTTAGTTCGGGAGAAATCCCTGGCCGGCCATGACAGGTCGCGCCGACGGCTACGCCTGAGGGCGCCGTTCTCCTGCTTGGAGGCGTCAGTATGGATTAATCTCCTCACTTCCCCTTCCCCTAGGTCTCCCGGGCGAAAGCCCTAACTTTGTTGGGCGGCGGCGGCGCTCATGGTGCCGTTCCCTTCTTGAAGGCGCTGCTTTGGGAACCTTGGGGTTGGGTGGCGCTTGCGGGTGGTGGGCGACGGCGGTGGCGCGGTCCTATCCTAGCATGGATCTACGTCCGTTGCTTGGAGATGGATTCGCGTTCGTGGAGGTCGACGTTTGGCGTCGTGGTGGCGTCGAGGCGGAGGACCTGCCAAGGCTCTCGTAGGTGGAGGTCGTCGTGGTGGTGTCGATGGCGGAGGACCTGTCAAGGTTGACACCTCAATCTACTCTGAAGATGGACCAGTGGAAGAAGGCGACGACGACACATGTGAGTGCGTCGGACCGGTTTGTGCCCTGGACCTGGCAGATGGCTCGATCGGGGCCTCCGAGTTTAGATGTTAGGCTTAGATGAGAGGTCTGGGTATGTGGCCCAGCTTGCACCCTTTCATCATATGGATAGGAGTAGCGGCAGATTGCCAAGATGGTGGATTCAGGCATATTGTTGTTCTACTTTGTAAGATTTTTAAGAATAATCAATAAAATGGCCGCATGCATCCCCCAGATGTAGAGGCCGGGGACCATCCTCCTTTTCTAAAAAAACTTTGCAACAATGCAGGAAGCGGCTAGGAAGGACGTGGAGAGGGCATTTGGTGTGCTTCAAACTCGTTGGGGAATTATGCGAAGCGCTGCAATGATGTGGGAATCGGAAACTTTGTGGTAGCTGATGACATGTTGTGTTATTCTGCACAATATGATTATCGAGGATGAGGGTGATGGTGTAGAAACCCATGATTTCGAAGCACGCGGATGACAAGTTGAAATCCCGGAAGATCAAGATGCGGCTCAGCTTATGAACTTTCTACGGATGCACCAGAATCTTCGAAATCAGCAGGTGCACACGCAGCTACTCAATGATCTCGTGGAGTACATGTGAATCTACAATGGCAACCAAGGAGGCAATGCTTGAGTTTGACACTTCAAATAAATTTTATGTAAACGCTATATATGCTTGATAGCAATAATTGCTATTTACATGTGATATTGGGTGGCAGCATGCATGTATTTGCTTGAATTTGATAGTTCGGATTGGAGATATGTGGATGCACAGAAGAAAATATGAGGACCCGTTCGGATGCGCCTGCATGCGTATCCGGACGCGTCCGCGGATGTTTGAAGGGCCGGATTTACCAAGTCTGGTTGTAGATGCTCTAAGTTTGTTGGCTTGTGCTTGCATGATTTTGTATCTTAATAATGTACTGCAAACGGTGATCATGATGATACGCGTATCTCCCGTGTGTCGTCGAAAATATAAGCACGCGGGCTTATGTTTCGAGTGTTGTAGTGCTGGAGAAAGTAACAAGAACAAAGAACTCCCGTTTTCTTTTTTCTTTCTAGTCCCTTGATTCTGTGAGTGGCTTGTTGTTTGAATTTTTGTGATTGGGATGTGTTCCCTGATCTTGTATTTCATATGAGAATCTTTTGGTTAAGGAGCATGTTGAATGCAGGCAGAGTGCTCTACACTGGACTACTGCCTGTCCGCTTTTTTTTGGCCCTTTTTTGCGAAATGCAGCGTTGGGCTCGTAGTACAGATCCGTTGTTGTACGTGGGCAGAGCAGAGGAGGCATGCATGGAGCACATGGGGCGATATATTTTCTGACTTGAGTGAGAGGGCTACGGAGGGAGAGCAGCAGAGTCACGGCCGAGCTTTGAATGAAGGAGGAGATACGGCACGATGATATTTGATCCACGTGACGTGAAGTCCTCATTAGCACAGGACAAGTTCGTGCACAGCCTGGCCCCTTTATAAACGTTTGCGTCTGCTCCCCATGTCTGCTGCTTCAGGCTCAGTTCGACTGGGATTCTACAGTATCAAGTAATTTGAACTGAAACCACGACACTTTATTTTGGATCGGAGGGAGTAGTATCAAGCTGATTTCTATTTGTTTGGGCTTCATTCTCTTCAGCGTGAAGCTTGTTTGATCCGTTTCGTTTGGGATGTTTCAGCAGCAGGTACGAACACATGCGTCCATGTTCATTCATACTACTAGTATGTGCTTACAAGTTTGAACCACTGCATTCAGTCGAATCGCTATTAGCTGCCTGCACTTGCACGTGTCAACTGTCAAGAGCAGTGCCATCGATGTTAGCTGCACTTGCACGTGTGTCTGTGTCATTACACTGCTTGCACAAGAATTCACGTTTCCAAAGAGACGTCTACTAGTAGAAGATAGCTCACGTGCATGTACCTGCATGATCGTACTGCTTGCATGAAATGAACCCTACTACCATTTCCTTGTAGCATCTGCATTACAGCACAGCATGTCGTGGTTGCGTGCATGAACTGGGTGACTTGGACAACTGTGCTGTTGCTCGACGTGTATGCCACCGCCAATATCGACGTGCCTTGTTTCGCCATTTATGTCTCTAAACACAGAGAGGGAAATCACTGTAGAGTTCTTAGAACTGCCACTCTAGGAAAATGTTGGGACCCCATGACCAGGAGGCTCCTCACCGTTTCGTCCTGGCCGATCGGGCTTGCGGCCAGCCTTGTGCCAGCACCAGTCCTTTTCTAAGTTTGTTTCTCTGTGCTTGTATGATTGTATCTACTATCTTAATGTAAATGGTCATCATGAATTTATGCTGATACGCATATCTCCTGCGTGTTGTCGGGGATGGACCCAGAGCACAGGGTATCTCTCAACGTTTTCGATCGCAAGTTTAGTTACGTGAGGATGATAATTTTAGTTGACAAGTATGACAACTTTCGTGTTTTAGTTTGTTTTCGGCAGAAACTTATTATGTCACTGGAATTTGTCATCCTTGTGTGACTAGGATTGCCATCGAAAAACGTCAGGGTTGGAATGCCGCGCATCTGACGTGTGCCACTTATCATTTGGGTATATATAAGCACGCGGGTAGCGTTCAGGCTTGTTATTCATCTTGTGCACAGATCACGCTCTTTGCTCCTGGAAGAGAAGAAAGCACGATATACGTGAGAGCGCAGCCCAAAGTATGCATTTCGCTCTTGCTTCTTTCTTCTAGTGTTTGCATAACTTCGTTCTCCTATCACTCGCCGGCTGTGTGTGACGGTTTATCATCTTGTTCGAGTCTTCCAGGGCAGTAGTGGAGCACCGCAGCGTGCGAGCCAACGCAGGCATGGCGACGGCGGAGGCAGACGTCGGCGCCCCCGCGAGCGTGACCGCGCCGATGATGCTGCACGGGCGCGTGGCGATCGTCACGGGCGGCGCCGGCGGGATCGGCTCGGCCGTGTCGCGGCACCTGGCGTCCCTCGGCGCGCGCGTGGCCGTCGCCTACGTCGGGGACCCGGCGCCGGCGCGGGACCTCGTGGCCGGCATCAACGCCGCCGCGCACGGAGCCGACCATGATCCGCGCGCCGTGGCGGTGGAGGCGGACGTGTCGGACGCGGCGCAGGTGCGGGCGCTGTTCGACGCGGCGGCGGCGGCGTTCGGCGGGGAGCTGCACGTGCTGGTGACGGCGGCGGCGGTGATGGACACCTCCTACCCGCCGCTGGCGGACACGAGCGAGGCGACCTACGACGCGGCCTTCGGCACCAACGCGCGGGGCACCTTCCTGTGCCTCCGCGAGGCGGCGCGCCGGCTGGCCCGCGACGGCCGCGGCCGGATCGTCACCTTCTCGTCGTCCGGGGTCGGGTCGCTGCGGCCGGGCTACGCGGCGTACGCGGCCAGCAAGGCGGCCGTGGAGACCATGACGAGGATCCTGGCGCGGGAGCTGCGGGGCACCGGGATCACCGCCAACGCCGTGGCCCCCGGGTCCACGGCCACGCCCATGTTCTACGGCGGCAAGACGGACGAGGAGGCGGAGCGGTACATCGCGGAGGCGCCGCTGGGGAGGCTGGGGATGCCCGAAGACATCGCCCCGCTCGTGGGCTTCCTCGCCAGCGACGCCGGCGGGTGGGTCAACGCCCAGGTCCTGCGCTGCAACGGCGGCACCATCTGACATGATCAGTGTTCGAGTGTTTCGTTGGCTTCGCAGCAGTGCTCTTTTTTCTCTCGCTGTTGGAACTGTGTATGTGTGTGTTTTGGTGCGTTATCCGTGTTGTTGCGGTGGACTTTCTTGTGGAATTATGGTTGCTATCATGACACAGAGCATCTCCGGCCGCGTTCCCAACAAGGTCCTCCAGACGATTTTTCAGCCACTGGTGTCAAAAAATCGACCAGTCACGTCCCAAAGACCCATTTTCGCCTGCTCAGGCCGAAATTGGCACCGGCGGATCCAACCCGAACCCGGCGCGCTGGAGGGCACTCGGGGGCGCCGGGCAAATCGTTTTTTGCGCGAAACAGCCGCGGGCCCTCCTTGCCAGCGACTCGTCTCTCTTCCCGCCGCTTCGTTGTCCTCGTCGCCTCGTTTCCCGCGGCGAATCAATGCCAAAGCTGCCGCGCGCTGCCGCGCCGGTCAGCCTCCTCCATTGATGCCGCACGGGCGGCGCGGTGACCGGACGACGCGCGTCCCCTCGCCCGCCACGCGTACGAGCGGCGTCTCCGCCTACATAAGCCAAACCCCAGCGCGTCGGTGACACGCATAGAATCTCCACCGCCGCAGCGTCATTTCTCCCCCTTTCCTCCCTCTCCTCTCGTCGTCTCTAGTTCAAAGCATGGCCGAGCGCTTCTCAGGTGATGGTGCGGCGGCGAACGGCTTCGGCCGCCACCACCTTCACGAGGACGAAGCTCGGCTCCTCTTCGAGGCCGAGTACCCGGTCCCGCCGGACATGCGGGTACCGGGGACGTGGAGGATCAGCGCCGGCGGGGTCCCGGTGCCACCACCGCCCACCGGGGCGGCGCGACGTGCGGAGATCGCGCGTATCCATGCCTCTCTACCGCGGGCGGCGAGGGAAGGTCCGCAGTATGTCCCCGACAGCCCGCTCTGGGAGCCATACTTTCGCCGCCGCCACGCCGAGCAGCTAGAGGCCACCAACGGCGTCATGCCCTCCGGAAGGCTCAACTCCGAAGGCCGACGCTGATGGGAGGGCGTGCCCGGCCGCACGCTGGAGGCCGTCCTCGAGTACATCGAGGGCCGCAACACGCCGAGACTGGAGTACCCCGCTCCCCCGTCCATCTCTCGCCGGCATGGGAGCTCGTGGACGCCGAGGCGCATGGACCTGGGGGCGTCCTCCTCCTCGTCCGGCCGCTCGTCCGACTCTCCCTGCCTCCGCCCCGTCAAGCCGGAGCCGCAGGACAAGCCTGTCAGCGCACGCACCCACAGCTCCGGCGTCTGCATCGATGACTCCGCCCCCGCCTCTGGCCGCCTCGTCCTCGCCAGGACGAAGCCGGAGCCAGGCCTCCCCGCGGAGTACGAGGAGATAGCCCGGCGCGGCTTCTCCGACGAGGACGCTCTACGATGGGCGCGGGACGACTACCTCCGCGACGAGATGGTCCGGCAGCGTCGGGCCCTGGAGGAGATAACCGCCCGCAAACGTGGGCGCGAGGACGAGTGCGGCGTCGTGATCCTCGACAGTGACGACGACGAGGACTCCCCCGGACCGTCCAACCCGCCGCGCCAACCGGGGGAGGGTTGTAGCAGGGACGGCGACTGCGGAGGAGGCGGCGGCGACGACGACGACGGCGGCGGCGGCGGGCGGCGAGGAGCGGCGAGGGAGACGGCGAGAAGCAGCCTAGTAGCGTTTTTTTTCTTTTTTGTAAAATATTTTAAATATGTACGAACTCGCCAAAGTTTGGTTGAATTTGTGCCGTGTTTGTGCCGAAATTATATTTTTTTTAAACGTGGGCGCCGCGACTGGTGAACATCACGCCTCCAGCATACGGTTTGCGCCGGTGCGCCCCCAGGGGGTAATTTTTAGCGCCTCCTGGGGGGCCAACGGCTGAAGATGCTCTCACGAGTTAGGCATTCCTCTCTTCTAGTACTCCCTCCGTCCGAAAATACTTGCCATAGAAATGAATACAAATGGATATATCTAAAACTAAAATACATCTAGATACATTCATTCCTTGAACAAGTATTTTTGAATGGAGGGAGTACTACGTATTGAGTGTGTGTTGGTCTCTGCGTGTTTTATTCACAAATACTGTTGGAAATTGGGGTGTGAATTTTGGTGGACTGGAGATATGATAACACTCCTCGTATCCTTAGACGAGAAATTGGGGTTTTAATTTTGGTGGACTAGAAATGTACTAAAATTGAAACCCGTATAGGGGAGTCGCCCTCTCATTCCATACCACATAACATATTAGTAGGTTCAAGATTGCAGGGGATTTATTCGACCATGTAGCGAGGGAATTTGGCACCAGCCATCATGGGAAGACGCATACTTTAGGGGGAGGAGGGGACCTTATATGGTCTTTCAGATGGCGCGACAACCATCCGATGCTCTGTTTGAGGCGTTTGTTAAAGGACACTCACGCTCATCCATGGCAAAGCGATAAGCCGACTGCATAGTGAAGATGCAAGTCTTCTTTTATTATGATGCATGTTTAGTATACTGTTATATGAAAAGATTGTAATCTTGGTGAAAATCATAAAAATGACTTGGACTCCGGATGAGGATTTGTGGCTCTCGGCTGCCACACACCCCTATATAAACAATAGGACTAGAAAATATATTAGGAAAATTAAAAAAATTATAGAATATTAGGATATGAAACTTGAGTGCTTGTTGTACACGCGTGTCCAGTTTCGTGGGTAATCAGTGCCTGTGGTAATAGCAATAAAAAAGATAAAAAATGTATATGTGTAGAAAAAAACTTAATGCAAGGTATGTTGGACCGTACTTTCTACGCCGCGGATACCATGGGCACCCATTCCCCACGAAAATATACACGGGTGTACAACGGACACTCGGGTTTTATATTTCAGAATTTCAGAATTTGTCAAAAAAATGATATTTTTTAATGCTATTTCATATAAGGGCGTGTGACACCCGAGTGTTGCATGCATTATCCCTTGGACTCCTTGCTTAGTAAATAATTTCCTGGTGGTAGAACCCTTGTTGGATCTTTGCAATCACACACTATGTAAGGCTGGTCATAGTGGGGATTAACTTATACTAGTGTCATGCATATGACACTAGTCTAAGTTACTATCTTCATAATATGTCATATGTGGCTTTATTTAATGGCTTGTAGACTCATCTTGTCTTGGGAAGCGCTATGTTACAGTAACATATTATGTTACCACTTCTCATTAACTACGTGCCAAATAAACAATTTTTTTTGAAGTGCGCTATGTTACTACCGAAGTTACTCCCACTATGACTAGCCTAAATGATGAATTAGTAATGCATCAAGAGCTATTGAATGAGTGTTCTTGTAAACATTACTACTAGTATGTCGATTGCTACACCTTTTTCTCTCTTTGGTCCATGCACAAACAATTTCTTTGTGTTAATACCACTTTTGTTGTTTTAATACATATTTCCTCTGTCCAGTGAAGAGTGTACATCTAACTTCAAAATTTGTTCACAAAAGAGTGTATTTCTATCTTCCCAATGCATTTTAAAGTAGGAAAACATATTTCTCTCTCATCACATGATAATCAAGGCCAATAGCAATCTACAATGGTTTTCTTAATTTCTACATGCACTTAGCTCATTGGGGGTTGGGTAATTAAAAAGGAGAGAGATGGTGGCTTACACTTTTCCAATGCATTTTTTACTTAACTCCATAATCTGTCCTAAAATTTCTAGATGTACACTCTTGATCGGACGGAGGAAGTATGTCATCAATGTTGACCCTACATGGAGGCATATACTTGACAATTTCTATTGGGAGGGTAATGGAAGGCCAAGGTCTACACAGAAGGGTGCTTTTTAATTAAGTTTCGGTCTCTCAAAAACTAAATGAAATGAGCCATTATAATTATAATCACTATATTCAGGCAAACTACAACCTCTATTGCCAAGTAGAAATTGTAGGCTCATCAACACCTCGCTCGCATTAATAGCGGTGTCGGAGGATGTGTGGAGGTGTGTCTCCGTCGAATCTCATGGGATTCGATCGGTGCTGGTCTTTGGTGGATCTATTTGGATCCAGTTTTTGTTTGTCTTCGTTTGTGTGGTTCCAGGTTTGATCTTTCCGATCTACAACTCTCTTCATCGGCGATGGTTGCTGCTCTGGTGTGGTCGTTTGGGACCTTAGCACAATGACTTCCCGACTGTCTACTACAATAAGATTTGCTCGGCTCCGGTGATGGAGGGGCGATGATGGCGGCGCGCCTTCGGCTCGCTCCAGTGCTTGTAGTCGTCGCTAGGTGGTCCATAAACCTGGTTATAATTTTTATTACTTCTTGTGTTCTCTGTACTGCCATGATTGATGAATAGATTGAAAATTTCCCCCTCCCTCGCATTAGTCAATGCGGAAGATAAGTACATCATTAACCCCAATATTGATGCAACCAATATGACTTCTCTTAGCATTTTTCGCCATGAGTTCTCGACGCCAAAAAGACCGGTCAACTTGAATTCGAGAGCAATGGAGCCTTGGCGAAATAGTGATCCCCTTGGCCAATGCATGAACAAATTGCCGGCTTGCTTTGTGCGTCTTCTTCACCCTGGCAAATAATGTTCTCTTTCATCCAACGTTTGGTGGTTGACACAGAATAGTCGGTGTAGGTGGGCGAACACACCTTAACTGCTCTCCACTGTGTGTGGATCTTCTGGGAGAATCTCTATCTACTATTAAAGGAAAATTGAATGTCGTGATGATTCGACCTCCCCTGCTACCGCTGGCCATCGATGCCTTCCCACCCACATTCTCCCATCGATTTTTTTCAATCACCCTCGAAAAACTAGAGGCAAGTAACGCACACCCCCACCAAGCGGTTCAATCAACCCGGTGCAATCAATCTTTTCTTCCACGCCTCGTACGGTCTCCTTCCCACGTACGCCAACAATCGACAAAAACCCTAAAAAAATCGACCAAAAAAGTCGCGGGGGTAGTTCGACCTCGCCTCTCGCTCCCACGTTCAGTTTTCCCATCCAAGCAGGGGCTTCTCCCCACGATCGATCCCATGCCATCGGAAGTCGACACACGCACGTCCATCTCTTGCACTCTCGTGCCCCTTCCTAGGTCGGAGCCACCAATCTCCCCACCACTCCGGTTCTCCTTTCCACGTTGCAATGGCTGATCTCATCTCCCAATCTCGTCGTCCTCCCCGTGCCGCCGCAACGATCTGCTGCCCCACTCTTGTTGGGACCGTCCCTCTTGTTGTACTTGGTACGGTGCCGAGCTCTCCGCGGTCTGCACCAGCGCACCAATGTTGGGGAAACCAGAAACCACCACCACGGCACCACCTCACTGGCGCCGCCGCTCCTCCGCTGGTTGTAGCGCAGCAACAGTGCAACGGCACGGGTGGCTTATACTGGTGCTGGGTGCGCCGGCGTTGTCCCCTGCGCTACGCGTGCGCCGACCTGGACGAAAGGCAACGGATCCGGGAACCGCATCTTACACCTACACCGACCGACCGACGCGGCCTTATCTACTGAGTGGCGACGACTCAGCGACAGCACGCCCTCCTTCGACCAGGTGCTAGGACGAAATCTCTCTGTCTTCTGCTTCTAGGTGTTTTGGTTTGCTTGCTGGAGAGGCCGAGATAAAGGCAGCTTGAGTTCCTGCGTGTGTCGTGAGCACACGAGGATCCACCTCCTATTTCCGATCCTATGTCACGATCACTGAGATGTCAGGAATCGTCGAGGGCACCAACAAATTAAGGAAACACCAATATCAAATTTGTTAACCAGATCGACTAGCTAGATATCAAGATGGAAATGGAACGAAGGAATCGGGGCACTACTGTCTTGATGTAATATTGTATATGTTCGTTTATTTACTGGAAGTTTAGTTTTCTCTCTCCTCTGAGGATATATAGTTTCGCTTTTCCTCTTTCATTGTTGATCACATATATTTTCAAACTATGTTCACACATGGATTGATGAGACATGGTGGCTGTGACAAACATGGGGGCTGAATACACTTAGGCCATGTCAAGCGCACGTGCCAGCTTTAGCTTCCGGGTTGATTTGTCACTTTTCCTGGCTGTGCCTAGGATTTTTGTATGCATCGGTGCCTAATCAGTAGTCGGGTGCCTGAACTATATTCTACAGTGAGCAATGTTTATTTTCCAGCATGCAAATACCTGCAACTTTGGAGACAGGGACGCCCAGACATGTAAGCGCCTGCAACCTGGTATCCCGACGCGGTTGCGCTCTATCGTGGGTGTGGACATCCGTTTCGTCGCCTCCGACTGCCGTGAGTTCCTTAATTTCCTCCTCCACGTTTGAGATGAGTCTCTTACTTTACTCCATTGTATTTCTTCATCTAATATAAGGAGCTGAGGCATGGGAAGTCGCCCAGTTTGTGAGCGGAAATGTGTGTAGCAGAAGGAGCAGCTGGGACATGGGGTTACTCTTGCGTAACCTGCCAACTGTTATTTCTAAACTATAAAAGTAAGAGAATCATCTGCATTGCCCTTCATTTTCATTTTTTTAACAGGTGTGTATGGTATTGCTGAATCCATGAATATATAGCATCCAATATACTTGAGTTGAATATAGTCCAACGATGTTACATATTTTCCCGACATGTTTTTAAAGGGTAATTAGCAGTTGTCAATTCTGCAGATACAACAGAATAGTAGTAGGTGTTGGAAAGATCATACGGTGGCCGTAACTGACGAAGGGAAGTCCTTCGCATTTGGTGACAGCAGCCACGGCCAATTGGGGACGGGTTCACTAAGTAGCGGTCGACTCCCTTGCCTTTTCCTTTATATTTATGGTTGATAGATGACACTACTAGAAGTGTAGCAAATACAAATTATATTGCCACCCATTCTTAGAATCTACATGTTTAGGTGGTAACGAAACAAAAAAAATTATGCCATGAGCATATGGAACTTATATTGTCCAGGACGATGGGGTGTAGTTCTATTTATTGGAATTGGACCACATAGGAAGATCATTTTCCTCTGCTGGGTTCTAACACTGCTGTTATTTTTGTGCTGTCCCTGACTATGTGTTGTTCTATATTTGGTGCAGGAGCTAAGGTGTTGCCAGTCCCTCTCCTTTGTTACTAAAGCTACTAATGTTGTTTGCGGTGCTGAATTTACTCTCTGGCTGGTGATTATTTTTTATTTGATGCCCATATCTTAACCATTTTGTATTTGCAAGATCACTCCTAGCAGAGAGATGATTTTAAGGATACTTTGGTCAAAGGAGATTGTTGACAAAAACATTGAACACGAGGAGCTTGCAACCATGATGGAGGATACAGTGGGGGCGAGAAGGTTTGTGCATTGTTTTTTGAACACAAACTAATATGTAGCTACTAGGAATATGACTGGATCACTAAATGGTGTTACTTTGTTTTTGCACCCAGAATCATCTTTGCATGGTTCTCTTACCACCCTGCCTCTGAGCTCCTGAAGAAAGATAGTTGAGAGAGATGGTAAAGTTACTTATACAGGTCTTGCTTCTTAAACATTTTAGCATTTACTGAAGATGTGTTGATTTCGAAATGCTGCTGAACCAATTATGAACAAACACTATTTGCTAAACATCTTGTAATGCTTGTCCAATGATATACTTCATTTGATGCCTCAAGAAAAAAGTGAACACATAGGATCCTATGCCAAAGGATGAGGAGGAAGTGGCAAAAGAGGGTGCATGGAGGAGGACAGGTATATGGGGGAAGCTGATCTGATGGCTGCAAAGATTGAAGGAGAAGGCTAGCACAGGACACATTTTGGTGCGTCTAGACAGGCACATCGCGAGGCAAACCTTTGGGGGATTTAAGTGAGCGTGGTTCTGTCTTTTCCTCCCTTCAATGACTAAAGATAGATGATTAGGGAAATTTTATCAATTACCATGGATTATGGCCCATTTTGAATAGCGTAAAACAAACGTGATATCTTGAGGCTCTCATACTTTCAATTGTCCAACCACATGTTTAATGATGATAGCTGCTAATAGGTGAAAAAACGTATTAGGTAGGAATGATTTGGCTTTGTGCGCACTAAGAATTTCGAAGAATGTGAGAAAACTATTGACATTGCATCATCTCCCCTTCATCACCCATTTTAAGATTCTGTGATTAATCTACTACCTTGGCTGAGGGGATATCTTTTTTTCTTCTAACAGATGGAGGGTCCCAAAGGACCTACAAGAACATTGATGATAGAGGTGAGGATCATAGATTATTGAGTTTGTATGGGTGAGGGGACTGGGATCAGGTGACATGCACGGTGACATGCGGTCCAAATTCAAATTTAAAAATTGCGAAAAAATCTGAAAAAAATCAAGCATGTTCACAGCACATATTAAGATAACTCCTAAAAATTTCAGATCAAAATTCGAAATATACATCGAGAAATAAAAAAGAAAAACTCAGATGTGAATAGTCTGCAAAGAACCATTCGAGAACTATTCATGACAGATTAGCTATTCACATCTGAGTTTCTCTTTTTTATTTCTCGATCTATGTTTCGAATTTTGATCTGAAATTTTTAGGGGTTATCTTAATATGTGTTGTGAACATGCATGATTTTTTTAGATTTTTTCGCAATGTTTAAATTTGAATTTGGGCCGCATGTCACCTGATCCCAGTCCGGGTGAGGGATGACACCTTGAATTCTTTATGATTTGACGTGTGTGATCTATGATGTTGGGAAAGAGAGCAAGCTGAAAAACTGGCTAAATGGTGCTTGTTGTTTTGGTTTTATACATCATTTTGTTGACTCCGTAGCAACGCACGGGCATCCAACTAGTTCAATGTAAAGTTTGCTGAGATTTAAGTCGACATGTTTCGCTAGAGGGTTGGTGGTTTACATGGGCATGGTGCAAACTGTTAGGATTTAATTAATAATGTTATTAAGGAGATAATCCTCTCTTGTGTAACTGCACTGCGTTGGCAATCTGGCAATAGTCATAACGGTTCCCTCGTTCCCCATCAAGTGGACGCGCCTCTCCGCTTGCGTCCCCTCCAGTTGTATATAAGGACTGATCATCAACGAAATTGATCCCGATTGGATTCATTTTACATCTCTCTCGTTTTCACTCAATCACGTTATCAGTACTTTTGCTCTCCGTTGAGAGAAAGGCCACACGAGAGGAGCGAAGCGTTGATGCTGCGACCAAGCCATTGACGAATTGGCATCGGCGGCAAGATGAGCGCACACACGACGGCGCTCCAGCCAGCCCCGTCTCCTTACGGAACGACGGCGGCACACCGCGGAGGTGCAAAACGGGACGACCGCTCCCCATCGGTCTGTCGACTCCCAGACTCCCAGTGCGCGCTCATGGCGCTGCTACAGGCCACCGGCTGCAAGACGCGGCAGCGGACGCTCAAAGCACTTCTCCTTCCGATAAAGAAGAAGGGAATAAAGCTAAAAGGATTTGCTCATCTTATCATCTCGTAATCAACCAATTGATTATTTTCTATGTACATCTATGCACTCACGGGAATTGATTTGTACCAGAAGAAGGAACCATCACATGCCCGCCGTTTTGGGCATCGTCGAACGACGGGCCGTATCTTTTGGTGTGTGGCGGAGGCGTCCTCCGGTGCTCCACTAGGACGCACAAACTTGAACACGACCATCGAACTGGAAGGCGAGACGACCTGGCGCGGCGGCTCTGCATCGACCAACGGCGACTCCGCGCGGTTGCTGGTGTGGAGATGCGGTTCTAAGACAGTGCGGCACGGTGACGGAGCACGGCGCTGCGTGGCGTCGGCGAAGACGACTGGCGCACGGCCGAGGCCCTCTGGCCGACGCGCGGGACGGTTGACGCACAAGGCAAGGCGGCGGGCATGACCTCCTGGCCCGGATCTTCAGGTCTCATCGGCGGCGATTGGCAACGGCGTCGAATGAAGTAACGGAGGTCCTACCCGACGCTGTGCGGTGGCGTAGCGCGCGGCGTCGGCACAACGCGTAGCGACACTGCTATAGGCATAGCAGAGCGGCAAGGCGCTGTGAAGCAAAGCACCGAGGCGGCCAAGTGGTACTCACACACAGTAAGGCCAAGGCCGGCGACGCGGCCGCCGGCGGCGTCCGTAAGTGCAAATATGCATGCAATGCATGTATGCGATCAATCGTCCGGCTAATTAGCATGTGCTAATTAGGTTCCTTAACCACATGCATGATCTAATTCACATGACAGCATGCAACCAGCAACCCTATACACGTACATGAGGTACTTGTACACCTTTTATCAGAAGGGCTCCGGTTATATGATAATCCGATGAAAGTCCGTGATGTTTGCAGCCAAGTCATGATTAGCTCATGGACTTTGCAGTTCTGCAACCGGGCTTATTGTTTTGAGCACTTTAACCATCTGGGTGTGGTTATTTTGACTGATAGAAGTGGTGGTTGGATAGGGTTAACCCTAACCGTTCACGCCCCGATCTTGTTGAAAACAAGAGGGAAAACGGAATAAAAGCTTAGGCTATGAGGTTTTGGCCCAGAACCAGTTTTATTCCTATGTGTTTTTACAGTAATTGACTGTATACTACTGTACCGTAAGCACATTAGGTACCAACATATATGTTCCGGCAATTTGTAAATTGCTATATGTTGATCAATGCACATGCATTTTTTTACAACATAATTAATTTACTTGGGAGTAAATTAATTGGACATGATGATTTCATGTATCATATGTTGATTTTTGCTGAGTTTGTCATTGATGTCGTCAATGATCAAACCTGGGCATGAATGTCAAGATGAACTTGCCAACCCAGAATCTCAATTTCCTATAGCCACACCTGCTCAGGGACTCCTGCTACAACCGATATACCGCAGGATGTTATTCGGTCTGTGACAACATACAACTCTGTTGTGCATCAAATCAACTGAAAGTTGAGACTCTACAATAGTGTGGTTTCAGATGCTAGTCTCATGAAATGCTTTCCACTTTCAATCCTTTTATTAGGATTTGACTAAACAATTTAATCAATGGTGAAGGAAAGTGGAGACATTATGAGAAGCAAAATATGAATGGAGCGTAAAAAGGCACAAGTCATTTCTTGGAGAATGACGAGGTCAGTAGCATCGGTTACTATACATGTGGTTATGCTACTCACAATGCAAGGAAATGTGATACTTCCACGCATTTGGTGGATCTGTACATGCATCAATTGGCTATGGGAAAGAGGCCCATGGGAACAAGTGTGAATCTTACTTCACTTGACATAACAGAATTCCCAATGGTTGAAAGTCCCCATACGTTCCTCGAAACATGGGCAACCAGAAGCATGCTCAGCAAAAGGAAGGTCCACTATTGAGTGTCGATGACAAGTTAGTGGACTTCAATTTTAGTGACATATATGGAGACCGGGTTCAGTCTCTTTTGTCATGCACTGTAATGATGTCTATAGACATATTACATGTTGTGAAATAAATTATGTCCATCAACATAATATGATAGCTATGTCATCATACATGATGCTTGTTGTATGTCCTCTGACATATATGGTTTATGATGTATGTATTATTTCCATATGAGTTCAATCATATGTTGAAATTGGTTTCTTTCTTTTTAGAAACTTATGGAAATAGTCCAATTGAGAAGGAAATGTGTTAAGTAGAAACTGGGTCTACTAACATGATATTTAGGGAGATTAACTATTTCCAAGCTCTTGATAAGAGTAATGGAAATATCATGACAATTGTTGGTCGTGAGGGGGTAATTGTTGGCTCTGGTCAAGCCAAAATTACACTCCCTATGGGTACTACATGGTAATCATGGGTACATTGATGTATCTAGATTCTACTCGTACCTTGCTGAGTTATAAGGATATCCGCAATGGTTTCTATGTCGAAACTCATATAATGAGTGAGGTTGGAAACCTACTCATGACTCAACAAAAAGGATTCGAATGAAATCCTAGAGTAAATGCTTCTCTATATTGTGGATTGTATTATACATATATTAAATTGGATACGCATTGGCGTATAAGATAATTTTCTAGAATCTTGAGAAGTTCAAGATATGGCATGATTGCCTTGGTCATCCTGGTATTCGGAGGATGAGAAAATTATTGATGGTTCAATTGGACACAATCTAACGGTGTGAATTTTCCAAATTCACTGGATTATGTATGCATGATGTGTGCAAACTGGGAAACTGATCGCAAGGCCATCTTATCTCATGAAAGAGGATGAGCCACTAGATTTCCTTGGATAGGATATATATATATATATATATATATATATATGTGTGATCCAATTCAACCGTTATATGGAATATTTACATATTTCATAGTGCTTTTGGATGCATCAGTGAGATGGTCCAATGTGTCTTACTTCCATAAGGAACCATGCTTTTACAAAGCTTATTGCTCAAATCATTAATTTGAGAGGAAATCATCCTGAGCACGGGATAAGATCCATCAGAATGGATAATGCTGCGAAATTTAGTTCGTGAGCATTTGATGATTACTGCCTAGACTGAGGCATAACTGTGGAGCATATTGGTACTTTGTGTACATACCCAGATTGGTTTTGTGGAATCACTTGTCAAGACGATAAGTTGATAGCAAGATTGCTCCTACAGAATTGTAATCTCCCAACATCTAGTTGGGAACATTGCAGTTTGACGTACTGCATATTCAAATTCGACGAACTGCATATTATATGGTCTCCGCATTGCAGTTAGGACGTGGAAATGAGTAAGTATTTCCCATCTGCGATAATTTGGTTGTGTTTAATACAAACCGATGTCACCACCGCAACATACATTTATGGGCCCTCATAGAGAAATGGGGATCTATGTGAGGTACGATTCTCCGTCAATCATAAAATACCTGAAGTCTCTAAAAGGGGACTTGTTTATGGCCTGGTATGCTGATTGTATTTTGATGAGGACATATTTCCGGCATTAGGGGGAGATAAGAACCACATTGAATGCCGGGAAATAGAATGAGATGTGAATAGACATCTAGTCCTTAGATCCACGTACGAATGAATCTGATTTGGATGGTTCAGAAGATTATCAATTTGCAAAGTATCGCAAATAATCTGCCAGATGCATTTACTGAGTATAGGTGTCATAGAGTAAAATGTTTCCATAATGAATGTGCCAGAGAGAGTGGATGTGACCCATTGATCCACTCGGCCACCAAATAGGGGGAGGAATCTGGACACATAGGACAAGGTTTTAAAGAAACGTCCAAGTGGAATGAGGAATCCTCAAACAGTAAATGCAAGTCAACTACATGTTGACATTCAACCTAGGGTTGAAAGACACCTGAAGGATGTTGGACACATCCAGGACCCAGCATGAGTGTGCACAAAAATATTGGTGCTGGGACATCGGAAGACCTTGACTCAATTGTTGTGGAAAATCACGGAGAGTCAAAAGGTGGTGATGAAATCGCCACTATGTATATGGATTCAGGAGAATCATATAATCAAGACTATATTATGTCGACATTTATTTTCACCTCGTGAATTGCAAAAGACCTTGCATTGGATCTAGAACTTAAGTCCATGCATGGCTAAGTGTCTTGGACACTCTGGTTGATCCAAAGGAATGCAACAATTGAGGATGCACTCGCTCTCAAGAAGAGGGGATATTGACCTGATCAGTAATATTCACTCATCTAAATGTGTTTCCAGGAGAGCACAGTTGGTTTTTGTTTATGAGAGGAATAAAAACCAAGAGGTGGTGAGACATGAAGCGAGGCTTGTAGCACATGGGTTCACGCAGAGACCCATCATCATTTATGATGAAACATATTGTCCTATGAGTCGAATAACGTTCCAATATTTAATATCACTGGCAGTGAATAATGAATTTGTTTATCCTACTGATGGATGTTGTGACTGCATAGTTGTATGAGTCATTTGATTCGGATATCTCTATGATAGTTGCTGAGGGAACAAAGATTCCGAGTTTAATCGCAACATGTGTTGCGTAAAGCTTCAGAGGTCATTATGACTTGAATAGTCGGCAATGATGTGGTAGAACCGACTGAGTGAGTTCCTTTATTAGAAGGTTACTCAAACATTGATGATTGTTCATGTGTTCATCAAGAAATCCAAAGAGTGGTTTTGTACAATTTTTGTGTATGTTGATGATCTAGTATCATTAGAGCTACACAAGAGATACATGATACAATCATATCATCTTAAGACGGAATGTAAGATGTAAGATTTGGTTGAGACCAAACTTTGCTTGAGTTTGGAACTTCAGCGTATTCCTCCGGGAATACTTGTTCACCAATCTACATTTATCCAAAAGATTGTTGAAAGTTCAACATGGATAAGTCATATCCATTAAAGAACTATGGTTTTGAGGTCTTTGGATTACTGGAGATAAGGACCAATTAAGGCCTAATGGTAGTGATGAAGAGATATTTGGACTTGAGTTTCAATATCACGGTGCAATGAGAGCACGGGTGTATCTAGCAAACTGCACCAGGCCTGGTATTTCATTAGCAGTAAATTTATTGGCTAGATACAATGCATCACTGATTAAAAGGCATTGGGTTGGTGTGAAGAATATTTTTAGGTATCTTCTGGACAACATAGATCTTGGTTTATTCTATGAAGAAAAATCAAGACATGACCATGGTTGGATATTGTGATGCTGGGTATATATTAGATCCCCATAATCCTAGATCACAGACTGGTTTTTGTCTCCTCGAATAAAGGTGTGACCTTCTTTGGGAAGTCGAGAAGACATATTACAGTGACTGCATCCACTAATCATTCTGAAATCATTGATTTGTATGAAGCATCTCATGAATGTATGTGACTTCACAGAAATGATGAACTTTGTTGAAAGTTCAAGTGGGACTGGTTGGTGGGAATCACCCACCATTATCTATGAAGATAATGTTTTGTCTGTATTACGTAGATGTAGACAGGTTATAAAGAGCAACACTAGAATGTGTATGGCTCTAAAAGTATTTTATTTCCCATGAGTTAAAGAAAGGTGGAAGATAAATATCTTGCAAATGAAGTCGTGTGATAGCTTTGATGATTTATTTACAAATTCTTTACCAAGTTCTTCATTCCAGAAATAAGTTAATAGAATTGGTTTGAGATGACTTTGTTATTTGCAAGGTTCAGGGGGAGTGTACTCCTGAACGATAACCTGTTCGGGATCTTCGGATCTTTTGTATTGCACTCTTTTCCTTTATGAGTTTTTCCTGAATGGTTTCTCATGAAAGGTTTTTAATGAGGCAATAGTAATACAAGCATTGTGATATGTCATTTTCTCCTTATTTTCCCACTGGGTTTTGGAAGGAGTTTTTCATGGCATATTACGTATATCTCCTCATATTTTTCCCGCAGGGTTTTTGGAGGAGAGTATTTCAAGGATGATCATTCACAAGGACAGGCGAGGATTAGGGGGAGTGTTAGGATTTAATTAATAATGTTATTAAGGAGATAACCCTCTCTTGTGTAACTGCACTGCGTTGACAATCTGGCAACAGTCACGACGGTTCCCTCGTTCCCCATCGAGTGGACGCGCCCCTCCGCTTGCGTCCCCTCCAGTTGTATATAAGGACTGATCATCAATGAAATTGATCCCGATTGGATTCATTTTACATCTCTCTCGTTTTCACTCATATCACAAACAACTTAAGTGCGAAGACGAACCACAGTTGTAAAGATGATATGCAATTCAAGGCTTCATTGGGGCCAGGGGGCATTGCCCCCCCCCCCCCCCCCTATTTGTTTTACAAGCGTATGTGATATAGGTTTTTATTTTGAATGATAAATGCTTGATTAGGTAGCCGTGCGCAAGAGGTTTTATTAATTTGACCGATGCTAAATGTATCATTCTTTTTCTAGACACCAAATAGATGTGCTTACATTAAAAAGAATTAATGTTTAGTGCATGTCTTTAGTGCTCCTCGTGTTGCTTCACTCTCCCATGTTTTGCGGGAAGATACCATTCATGTTTGTGTCACAACTAATATGTGTCGTATGTAAAGATGGGAGTTTGCCTTTCGCATGAGGCTTAAAATTTTCCTAAGACAATATAAATACATGCCGTTTACTTTGAAACTAAGCATCCAAATCATGGATAAGTTTCACCATTGTATTTCACGTGGCAGTGTCTTATGAACTTGACCCATTTTGATACTTTTGGTGAAAAATTGTCGTTATTTTGTGCTCCCTTTGTTTCTAAATATAAGTCTTTTTAGAGATTTCAATACGAACTATTAGAGTGTAGATTCTTCATTTTGCTTCATATGTAGTCCATATTGAAATCCCTGCAGACACTTATGTTTAGAAACGGGGGTATTAGTTGTGGTGTGTTGATGATGCTATAACTCGACATAGCCGGTAGCATTCGCTAATTTGTGCGCTTCTACCTATGATTTTCCTCTCATTATTTATAGGAAAATGGGTGTGTTGAATGCAGCACAATTTGTCATAGTGGGGAGTGGGCATTACGCCAAATGTTGCTTTTATACATTGGTTTTAAAATTTATAAACTAAGTTGCTAGAGTCGATTTTGTTAGAGAAAAACCACCCCCACGACAAGTAATATGGATCGGAGGGACTACAAAAATCGCAACAAAATCAGGATTTATTTCAGGATTTCCGACCATGCGCGTTCAGTGGGAGTAGACGTTCCCATCGACTACGAAGCGTCCACGGTGATTTCTAAAATCTCAAAATGATATGCCGGCTCAGCCCTCAAAGATGCTCATAAAGTTAGGATATGCGTGTGTGCGTTTATAGGAGTGAGTGTATGCGCGTTTATATGAGCGCTTGCGTTAGTACCGTGTTAAAAAAAAGCAACAAAATCAGCGAAAACGCCCGTTAAAAATCCGGAGGCCCCCAGTTTAAAATAGAGTGAGCCCATGGATGGGGATTACGGGCGAAAATACAGGGCTTCCATCGTACGGCCCAGTGGCTCAGTGGCCCGTGCAAATCGTCTCCTAACCAGATTAATGACGTAATAATCATCCACCGGGAAAAAACTCTTCCCAGCGAGATTTCCCCACCCGTCTTCTTCCTCCGAAACCCTAATCCCCAAATCGGGGAATCGGATCCAGCCCGGCGCCGCGGAAAGCATCCCCCCATCGACCGGCATGGCGATTGCTCGCACTGGCGTGTACGTGGACGACTACTTGGAGTGTGAGATCGCCGGCTCCGATTTGTTTCCCTTTTCCTTTCCATTCGGGGTGCTTTTGGGCCTTTTGCCCTTATTACTGCTTCCGTATCGTTCCGCAGATTCGAGCACCCTGGCCGGCGACCTGCAGAGGATCCTCTCCACCATGCACGAGCTCGACGAGAGGGCCCATGGTGATGATTTTGCCACTCTCTCTTTTTTTTTCCTTTGGGAAAAAAAATCCATTTTGAGAATCTGATAAAAAAGAGTCATTGTGGAGAGTGAATTTTGCTTTCCATCCTGACTCCGTTGTAATCTGGCCATGCTTTAATTGTCGGCCCCGAGATATAATCCCGCGAGTCACAGAGGACTGGCTGTTGTATATGATGGTGAATGGTGTTTCTCAAGCTTGTTTTGTGGTTTTTGTGTCTTATATATTTTTGTTGTGCAGGCATTTTGGGTCAGACTAAAGGGCAGATCAAATTTCTCCTCGGGGTGCCATCCCATGGGTTTGACAGGCCAAACGTGGTGCATGATGAAAATGCCTCGGAGAAGATGACGAGGGATATTGAAAATAGCCAGGACAATGCGCTTAGTCTCTGCACGGAGAAAGTGTTGCTCGCACGCCAAGCTTATGACCTGGTTCTGCTTCCTCCCTCTTTTTTCTTCAAATTGTTCTGTAGAGTTATGGATACAGAACTTTTAACTAGTGCATCTCCACATGTTATGTCATGTTTGGTAGTTATATAGTTACTCCAGTGTTGCTACCCCCTTATCTAACTTGATCATTTTGTCCGGTAGTCCAAACTTGGTACAACAGCTTGCTTTTAACCTGGTTCTGCTTCCTTCCTTCAACTTGTAGTCCTGCAACATAGTGGACCTATGGATATCAGTTTGTTCTCCTCCCTGATGGAAATGTCGCTAGTGCCTACTGCCTTTATACATTTAATTTCATTTCTGGTGGTTATCTTAGTTACTCTTTGGCTGCCACTCCCAGGTCGACTTGATCATTTTGTACCAAACTTTAGACTTTGTACAGTAATATGCAATTGTAGAAATCAAATTGGACACCAGAATAACATATTAAATGCCAGACAAAACAGATAAAGATGTGAACCTCTGCAGTTAACATATTCTTAGTTGAGTTCTTAGAATTACAAGTTTTTTTGGAAATATTACCGAGTAATTAATACAAATTATTCAACACCATGAAATTAAATTTGATATTTGTATTCAGATTAGAATATGAAAAGCCTGGCATTACTCGTGTGATATACCACCCAGCTGTTAAATTGTCATATTAAAGCAAGAAGCCTAACACAAGATGCAAACCTAACTCTGTAATTAACAAGGCAACTCATTATCCCAACATAGAAATACAGAAGGGTTGTCGAGGATCCAAACCAATCTACAAATGGATGAACTTTTTTTGGCAGTTATCTGTTCAGTGTTAAATTTCTATGGATATCTAACTATTAATTATCTTTGGCATTATTGTACAGATAGAGAGCCATATCAAACGTCTTGATGAAGACCTAGGCCAGTTTGCAGAAGATTTAAAGCAAGGTATAAGCAGTGATGTCATATTTTTTACTTGTTGATTAGGAATCCATTATCGAATCTTCATCAAACTGAATATCAGATTCCATCTTCAGTTTTTTCTCGAAAAGAACATTGATTGTTCTCTCTTGCTTGCAGAAGGAAAAATACCTCCAGATGAACCGCATATCCTTCCTCCAATGCCGGTGGGTGGCAGGGAAGAAAGACGGAGGTCCAGTTTTAGTACACCCCAAGCAGCAAGGAAGTTTGTCAGAGAGAAGGAATGGGAGAGGGATAGGGAGAGAGGTATGGACTTCGACTTAATGCCACCTCCAGGTAGCAGCAACAAGAAAGCCGTTGCATCTATGGATGTGGATCAAATGATTGATCCAAATGAACCAACATATTGTATATGCCACCAGGTAAGCTTGACATTGATATATGTTCATATTCCCGGTACTTGCATTTGCATCAATATCTACGTTGAGCATTTTTCTCATATGTTTGCTGAAAATATGTTCCTATTTGTAATTGATTTTCAGGTTTCATATGGTGATATGATTGCTTGTGACAATGAGAATGTAAGTTTTTAAGGTGCTAAGTAGTGATGCCTTATCTTCTGAGTTTGTGGGAGTTTAGCTTGTGTGTTGTAAATTACTAATATTTACCCTTATCAGGCCTAAGTAATGCTTTAGAGCTTTCCAAACTTATTCTATTTCTTTTTAAACAATGATGTTGTGGCTGGACTAGTGGTTGGTCATCTCATGCTTGTAGTTTTTTCTCTTGTCATCCAGAATGAGGATTATGTGCTCACTGTTTTACTCTTGTTACTAGGATGTAACATCGGCCTGGCAATGTATATGCTTGCTTGCATTCTCTAGAACTCATTGCAATTTCTAGATATTGTATAACATGAGCAATTAGAAGCTAGTTCTGCATTTTACAAGCTAACAGTGGAATAGAATTAGTGGTCAATGCGCTGGAATTTTTCACTGTAATTCCTCCGGTACAGTTTAAAGGAATTCCTTCATAGAATTAAGTCATAGGGTAGCCTTCAAGCCTAGTGGTACGATTTCCATAATTTTAGTACTCCCTCCGTTCCTAAATACAAGTCTTTTTAGAGATTCTAATATGGACTATATACGGAGCAAAATGAGTGAATCTACACTCTAAACTACGTCTATATACATCAGTATGTAATTCATATTGAGATCTCTAGAAAGACTTATATTTAGGAACGGAGGGAGTACCTTTCTGATACCCTGGGTTTATCCATTATCAGCAATACCCCCCCACCCCCCCTCATGGCAAATAACTATTAATTTCATTTTACAAATCCCCGCCTTGTTCTATTAGTTTTATTCATTATCACAAATATCTCCCCTAGCAACAAAATAATTTTATAAGTATTCATTGCAATACAGACCCCCTGTGGCCTATCAAATTGAATGACTCTTTACATGTAATGTTAGCTTGGACTCTGAATTTTTATGATGCACCGGATAATATTCGTAAAACAGATAAAGAAACCTTAACAATCATCCAAGATTGAACAGAAACATTTGTTAACAATTTATGGTCGTATATTATATTGGTGCATCAGTCCTCATGATCATGTACAATGCTCTATGGTCTATGCTAGAAACTACAATCACCGAAGGAAAAACATTAGATGAAAGGCACAATGGAGCCCTACAAAGTAGTGTCTTGCACTATTACTTTTGAAGGGCCGATGCTTGTTATCGTCTGATTTACATTTTGGGTTTGTTATATGAACGTCATCTATCTCCATGGATTGCTAACTTTTTATATGCTTGCCAACAGTGTGAAGGAGGCGAATGGTTCCACTACTCGTGCGTTGGTCTGACACCAGAAACAAGATTCAAAGGGAAATGGTTTTGCCCAACTTGCAGGAATCTTCAATGAGAGGTTCTCCTAAATTGGTAAGAGGCAATACTACCAACCTCTTTAAATCTGTAGAAATCTTAGCTTACCTTATCACGTAAATCGCCACATAAAGCACATCTTCCTGTATAAAATGTGAATTTGTATAACCGTGTTATAAGCAAGTAGTAATTTCACAGATTAATAGATTCATACTATTAGTGCAAACTTTCCTTTTCAGAAAACCATATAACTTAGTCCTTCAAAACCTCGAAATAGCCCTACAAATATGCCCCCCCCCCTCTCCCCAACACACTTCAAATTTTGCAATTTTGTATACCTTACATGTAGAACGTGGGGGGAGGACAGGGCTGGCGTAGTGGTGAACCCACTTGTGCCAAGAGGTCCTGGGTTCGAGCAGCCTCTCTGCATTGCACTGTGCAGGGGTAAGGCACTAAGATTTGCCTCATATAATCCTTCCCTAGAACCCCACCTTGTGTGGGAGCTTCTAGCACCGGGTCTGTTTGTTGTTGTTGTTGTTGTTGTTGTTGTTGTTGTTGTTGTTGTTGTTTTTATAGCACGTGGGGAGTGCAGGTGCACCAAAAAGGGGACGGTGCCAACTAAGCAAAGGCAGAAGTTTGTAGAACAGACCCAAGGCACCGACAGTGTACAGCTAGAATTAAGCTTATCCAGAGACATATCAACGGATCATGATTGTTAACTAACATACATGGTATATGTAACACGCACTGCAATTTCACATAAAAGGCCCTATAATTAATTATGGAACACAAGCCATTGAGAAAAACACCCACATGACATCCTTCTTTGCCACTCTCTTCAAAACCTAATAGCCCGCAACTGGAATTCAATACTCCTCTGTATCAAAATATAAGACGTTTTTTGACACTGTCAGTGTCAAAAAACGTCTTATCTTTTGATACAGAGGGAGTACCTTGGTAGTCAATCGCCGCATGATTTAATCATTTTCTCACATGTACCTGCAGTGGCGTTCAAGTAGCGTCCCTTGAAGTCAGCCTCTTGTTATCGGGATAATTCTTGGGTCGTTTTAAGGAAGCTTCTTTCTCCCTTAATAACTATTAACGTTTGCTCGCCAGTGTTGACAAGGCGAGCGGTTCCAGTCGGCCCAGACTTTCCGCAACATGCAGGACTCTTCAACATGAGGCTCTCAGAAGCTTTTCTTGGACAGGAGGATACCAAATGGTACATGTTTCAATTTGTAAGGAGGCGTTTACTTACAATGTGGTCTTATTTTGGTAATAATAATGTATATGCTGGAGAGGACGCAACTGTTCTAGAGAAGGATAAAAACGCTTGGCGTGTTCTGTTGTTGTATCTTGTTGCTGCAAATAATCTGTCATAGTTCCGGATATCAGTAACCTGTAAACCATTTACTTTGATTATTAAGCGTTATCACAACCTTTGCTCGCATGGTTCTGCTCCTGAGTCCTGAGCACCATCATCTGTTGCATCTCCTCCGCTGATTGATCTGAAGGTGCAGCATATGCACTTCTCCAGTACACATTGTACTACTATTAAATTGTTGTGTAACTGCAACTGCAAAACCTACTGATCTCCTTGTTTCACATGTGTATTTTCTTGCTCACGAGCAATACTATTATTGCTGCAGTATTATCTACAAATGATGTGATACATCCAGACAAGCTATGCCTACAGGTTTGGGTTGCGGATGCACTGCGCCCCATGCCACGTAGCTCCCGGCGGCAGCACCACGGGCTCCAGCATGGCAGGCCCGATGCACACGTAGGCGAACTTGCCGTACCACTCGTACTTGGATCCTGGGCTGAACACGTACAGCTCCTCGAACCCTCTCCTGCTCAGGCAAACCGAGTTCCTCCGGCCCTGCACCAAAACATCAACGAATTCCACAAGAATTCGTCAGTTTTTCAGTTCAGTTTTGATCTTCCATTCCTCCTTCAGTTTTGCCTCTGTCACGTACCCTGTCGATGACGGTGAACTCCCTGGGAGCGTGCCGGTAGACCCGGCACAGCTCCGCCGTCAGGTGCTTGTAGTTGTCGTCCTCCTCGCCGTCCGGCTCCGGCGCCCCCCTCGGCGAGCTCTGCCCGCCCCCGCCGCCGGAGAGGAGCATGTCGAGCCCCTTGCTGACCCAGCGTGGCTGCGGGGATGACGGCGTGGAGTAGTAGTCCGGGGGGAGGATGCTGAACTCGGACAGCAATGGCTCCCTGCCGCGGTAGTCCGAGCCCTGGAGCCCCACGGCGTAGGTGGCGTCGGGCGTGCTCACGCGCAGGTGGTTGCACACGGCGCCCGACAGCGCCACGGCCGACGGCGACGACGCGGCGTTCGTCACCGTGTACTCGGACGCCAGCGCCTCCGGCTGCAGCGTCACCACGCACCTCGCCTCCGCCCCGTCCCCGCTCCCCGGCGGCTCCACGGACACCAGCTCCACCGAGATAGACCCCGTGGGGCCTCCCCTCACGTCGCGGAGCGACCACGCCCCGCCCGGCGACCACCACGACGGCGCCTCGCCGGCAACGGCAACGGTGCGCGCACACCGGAAGTCCATGGACACGCCGCCGCGGATGACGGGGCGCCCGCCGGGGCCCTCGCCGACGGTGGTGTGGAGCACCTCCGTGGCGGCGCCGTGCCACATGGCCGGCTTGTAGGACGTGACCAGCCCGCTGGGCAGCAGCAGGTGCGCCGCGCTGCCGTTGCGCACCGCCATCTTCACGGCGCAGCTGTCGCCCACGGCCTCGAAGGTGACGCCGTGGCCGGAGAACTCGGCGGCCAGGTACTCCGCGTTGGGAGGAGGGAAGGGCGCCGCCGCCGTCGCCGACGATAACGCATGCGCTGCAGTCGCGAGCCGTGCCCTCTGGCCGCCGCCGCCGCCGATTAGCCTCGAGGAGCTGAAGAAGGTGATGGTGCTGTGCTTCCATGAGCTCGGTCGAGGAGCCGGGGTGGCATGGCCATGGGCAGTGGCGGCAGTTGGAGCGCGGAAAGCCATGGCCGATTCTGGCGAGTGGCACTGCGGTAGCCTTATCTGCACTGCAACTTCTTTTTTCCTTCGGCTTTGAGATTTTTTTGTGTGCCCTCTTCGGTATTTTGAATCGTTTTTCCTTTCATTTTTTATAGATATAAAAACAATGGCAATGTTAACTAGCTGACGTTCGCTCGGGGTGAGATCCCAATGGATGCCTCCAGAGCCGCACGATCCAGATCCAAAGGATGACAGTAATTGACGAAAATTGCATTAAAAGTAAAGAACTGCCATGTTTTTTCTGAAAATTGTCACCCCCTAACAGTAAAATTGCCACCCCACGAGTTCGCAAATGTCATGCATGGCAGTGAACGTTCGCTGGGGATTAACATCCTAAAACAAAATAGCAGGAGGCAAGTATCTTTTTGCTGGACTAAAATGCTCTATGCCGACCTTTTCACACGTTTCATGACACAGTTAAGGACAACAACACGGATGATTAGATAACCTGAAACGATCGAGATCCCTAGTTTTAATCGTTCACTAGATAAAAACTCAATTGAAAATCCTCTTGTGATTGTGGAATATGCATATACTCGTTTGTGCGAGCATCGTCGAACATTGCTCGACTTCATTTGACTAGTCAAAATCAAAATCACAGCAATGACATTTTCAACTACTTCAATGCACATCAAATCCAGTATTACAATATAATGGCTCATGAACTAGATCAGGACATCAGGTATGCTAGCTAACACACACATAGTTGGCTTGGCAATAAATTTTTTATACATGCTAGAAACCGTGGTACGGTAAAGAGCAATACACACATGAATCAACTATGTCCCATGTAGTACCAATGGACTATGGTGATATATATCTCCATGTTTGTCTATGGCATGCGATAATCTTCAGATGGGACAAATGGCTTAGGGGGCATCTGCAGATTCTGTAAGCTTCCAGTTAACATATTTACCACCTTTGTCATTGATGGCCGGCTTCTTGGGTTCCACTGAATACACCAAAGTGCCACGATTACCAGCTGTCTCGCCTTTTCTTTCCCTTCTGGTGTCACTTCCAGAGTAAGCACCAGTTCCTCTCCAGTAATTACTTTCTCGTAGATCCACTCCGGGAGGTATTCCTGGTTCTGGCTCTCGGTACTTGGGTCTGAGTTCCTCCGTCCACTTACCATTTCTAACACCAACATGCCAAAACTGTAAACATCCGACTTGTAGGATATCCCACCAAAGTTCCTAGAGTAAATCTCTGGTGCGATGTAGCCCATAGTGCCTCTTCCCGCGGTCAACGTGATGATGCTTTGATCCCTTGTACACAATTTTGCAAGGCCGAAGTCTGAGATCTTCGGGTTGAAGTTGTAGTCCAATAAGATATTGTGAGGCTTGATGTCGAAGTGGAGGATGCGTTGGTTGCATCCTTGATGTAAGTACTCCATTCCTCTAGCAATGCCTAAAGCAATATCTAGCATTTTGTCCGGTACCAGGAGTTCTTGAGAAATAATAGAATTACCTGAGAATATATATTTCTCCAATGAATCTTTAGGCATGAATTCATAAATAAGAGCCCTTCTTGTCCCTTCAGAGCAAAATCCAAGGAGTCGGACAATGTTTGTATGGTGGATTCTCCCAATAGTTGCAACTTCATTGATGAATTCCTGCCCTTCTCCATTAGAGTTCTCAAGCATCTTGACGGCGACAGGAACCCCATTTGGTAGCTCACCTTTGTACACGCTTCCATATCCACCATGTCCTAATTTATCCTTGAAGCGTCTCGTTATCTTTTTAATTTCGGAGAAAGTGTACCTTGTTGGTTTTGATGTATCATATGTCTTGAGAAACATTTCGACTTTCAAGTGTATCTCTTCGTTGTATCTTGTTTTCAGTGAAAGATAAAGAGCAGTGGCCACCATCAACAGAAGAACAACGAATGCGGCCACCGATGATGTAGCTGAATACATGGAAACCAACATATTCATTAGGGTTGGGAGCCATCACTTTAGTGATTGTAATGGGGATGGTACAAGGTAAGAGCGAGAGTAACTAGTAACTACTTCATGCTTAGCACATAAATAGTGTATTTTCTTCCTTTGTTTTTTGAATAAAAGTAAAGTGTCGATTGGAGCAGTACCTGCAATGACTTTGACACGTGAACCTGCAAATAGCAAAGAAGAGAATACAATTTGGTTATTTGTTTATATGTAGAAGGGAAATTAACTATTAACTTGGGAAATAAAAGGTAAGATGTTTTATATGGCCAGGTGGGTTAGGATATAGTTTTAGTTTTGTATGAGAGGAAGAAGTGAAGAATCCTAGTTTTGACTCCGACCCCCCGACAATCCTATTATTTTTTCTGTATGGGTTTAGCCTAAATCTAGGCAAGTAAAAAACTTGAAGGGATGTAGTTGGCACAGGGAAAAAAGAGAGAGAAAATAGAAACAAAAACGTTTATAACTTGTTGGCTCACATCTGTAACCATATAAACTTGAAGTTCTAGGAATATGTTACAAGAAATTCTAAAGTAAATATTTTACAATTGAGAGATTGCTTATATTTTATCTCGAATGTGTTTTTTTGTCGATCTGCATTATCATGAAAATGCTAAAAATTATAGCAGTGTACCGTTACACATAAGACACGGGCACTCGCTAATTGATCAAATAAACCCATGTCATTACCATAATTATCATGATATACTGAACAGTAGAGTTGCTTAGTTTTTTCGAAATTTACTTTTTGACTACAGTTTTTCTCCAAGATTCAAAATATGTGACCCCATTTTTGTTTCTTAGTTATCTGAGATTCAGATGAGAATTTCCACGGGCTTATAATATGTTTGCTCAAGCTAGCTACCCAAATGTTTTGTCATGCTGTTATGCAAAATAATTTAACAACAGAACTCCTCGAAATGCCGCACAGTTATGAGTACAATCTAAATAGGAAATTATCAGTGATTTTAACTACCAAGACTAGGAATTAACAAGATAGTATAGGTTGGTGTCGGTTTTGTCAAGTTAGAAACTGATTATACCTTTATGAGGTTGAGACAAGCAGAATGTTTCATTCCTCTGTGAGCCGAAGGCGCAGCGTTGCTCATTCAACTCGCATATTTGGCATTGATAGGCAACGGATGACGGCTCCTGTTCACTCCAGTCAGCTGCTATGTCGTAATAACGGAGGGTTCCTTCTTCCAGACCATGCTTGGATGCTGAGCCGTAATATCCTATGCCAAATATTGGGATGTTGGCATCTGAGATGACCTTGCAGTCCAATGGAAGATCATACATGAAAGCATCAGTTGCCACCAAATACGAGAAGTGAGTTGCGTTGTCAAGGCAGGAGATTGGGCCAGCGATGGCAGCGGCGGCCGAGGCAGAAGCACAGAAAGCACCTCTGTCATCATAGACAGGACACTGAGTGATCCCGCTTGGCGTGAACTCCCTTGAGCAGCCTACAAGCATTCCAGCTCCGGCGTAGTGTGGCGCGCAGCGGTAGCCGGCGTCAGCCGGTGGTGAACTTGTCGAGACGAGCTTCTGAATCATCGTGCATGCGGAGGCAAGCGGGGTGATGCTGAGGGAGGCACCGGTGTAATTTATGGCGGTGACACGGCATGGGCCAAGAAGTGGGTGAAGCATGATGGTGTCTTGGCCTGAGCATGCTAGTTTCACGCATGTCGTCGCGCCGCAGGGTGAGGATGATGATGATGATGATGATGTGTTGCTGGAATCAAGGAGCTGGAGTGGGAACCGGATCTGAGGTCCATCTCTGCTGCACCGAGACGGCGGACAGTTTCTGAAGAAATCTTGGTCCTCCCAAGCTGCCGAAGCCATGGCCGCGCCGGCTCCATGGCTGACAAGGCAGGCCACCAGGGCTGCGACGAGAAATACACTCATCTTTCTCCTGCTGCGCTGCAGAGGTGGATGTAGGTAAGCCTGGTATTGTGATTACAAAGACATTAGAAGAAGAGGAAAATCAGTAGCCTAAGCTGTGCTTGCCTGAGCAAGAACTTCCCCGGTCCATGAGTCAATACAAACACCCTGTACATATCGTTTTCTAGTACTTGGGTTTGGCTGTGCGCCGCTGTAGTCTTGTAGATCAAGCTTCTGTAGACTACATCACCACAATAGAATCCCAGACCTGACACTGACATGTAGTATCAAGTATCAACTACCTCGGCAAATCGCAGCAGCATATGCCAGCATCTCTGCCAGATGATACGAACTAGAATGAGTCAACAAGGATCGTATATATATATATGGCACATCTTCTTTGTGATGACATATGGCAGCAGTGATGTTTTCATATGTATGGCACATCTTCGTTGTAATGACATATGGATGCAGTGATGTGGACGTTCACCATCTTCTACCAGGTCTTTCTACAGCTCTTTTTTAATCTTAATGTCAAGCATCGCCCATTTGTGCAGTGTTTGTTTTCATTTCACCCTCCTTTCCACTACACTGTGGTTGTTCCCAGCCAACTATAAGGGAAGGAAAGTCTTCAACCAAGCCAAAACAAGAGCTAAACAATCGATCAGATATCCGTCGATGCCTCCATGGTGGTTGCTGCTGCATTTTCTGGCCGCTGTTCTTGCCATGGATGTTGAGGGGCGACAAGATAGGTACGCCTGCCCTCCTTTTTCTTGCGGCCATCTCCAGGACGTCCACCACCCTTTCCGCCTGCGAGGCGATCCAACCAAGTGCGGTTCTCCGTCATACGAGCTGGTTTGCGCCGGCGACCGGGCTACAATTCAGATCAACACAGGGACATACTTGGTCACCGAGATCAACTACGGACGTTCATACATGTGGGTCGTGGACGCCAACCTTGACATGAGCAGCAGCTGCCCTCTTCCTCGCTGGGACCAGCGTCCCTACCTAAATGGTCTCCAGGGGCCTGATGGACTGGTCGATTTGATCCCCCCCGTGGTTACATGGGCCAACTTTGTGAATTGTTCACGGGCGATCACCAACAGTAGTGACTACAAACCGGTGGTTTGTCTGAGCACCAGCACTTCTTTCGTCTATGTGCTGATCGACTCTTATTATGTTGAGAAGCTTAAGCCTTCTTGCGGGTACTTGGCCATGGCTGCCTTGGGTGATCAGAGCATGCTATATGATAACGCAAGCCACGAAACTCTGGTAGGATCCCTCAGGGGAGGATTTCCTGTTTTGTTTCCTTTCAGTTATGAGAGGAGGCCTGGGAGCTTCAGGGGCTGCCTGAAGGGTCTGATTGGGTGAGTTTGTGATCTATACGTACGCACACCGTGCTTCTGTTTTTGAACATAGATATATGCCCTGACTTTTCTACATTTTCTCCATTGTATTGCAGTTCACGCCCTGGAGAGTCTGTGGATTATGTTCTAGTGCGATGGCTTGTGTCCATTCTTACGTTTGATTCTCAAATCCTGTATTGCGCATTTGAAGCAGATAATATTCGTTCCAATGAACACCTTAGCTCGCTACGCTTTGCAATAGTATACTCCCCGGCGATGTTGAAGTTCATTGCTGGTACGCCGATAGAGTTACACATAGTACTAGCCATGGTAGTAGTTTCTTGGCAATCCCGCATAAAATTGTTCTATATGTGCAGGAGTATGCAGGTTCGTGGTTGCTCCCCTGGTGGTACTGTTCTTCCTGGCCCACAAATATTGGAAAACAAGAATCACAATTGATGCGGTCGAGAAGTTCTTACAAATGCAGCAAGTGATCGGCCCAACAAGGTATGCTTACACAGATATTGTCGCGGTCACAAGCCATTTCAGAGACAAGCTAGGTCAGGGAGGCTATGGCTCCGTGTACAAGGGCATTCTGCTCCCAGGCGATGTCCATGTGGCCATCAAGATGCTGGACGGTAAATCCTGCTGCGACGGAGAAGATTTCATCAGTGAGGTCTCCACCATCGGCAGAATCCACCACGTCAATGTGGTCCGTCTGGTCGGGTTCTGCTCGGAGGAAATGAGGAGGGCGCTAGTCTACGAGTATATGCCCCATGGTTCTCTTGATAAGTACATCTTCTCGGCCGAGAAGAGTTTCTCCTGGGACAAGCTCAATGAAATTGCCTTGGGCATTGCTAGAGGAATCAACTACCTGCATCAAGGATGCGACATGCAGATTCTACACTTTGACATCAAGCCGCACAACATCCTTCTTGACACCAATTTTGTCCCAAAAGTTGCCGATTTTGGCCTTGCCAAGCTATACCCAAGGGACAACAGTTTTGTGCCGTTGAGCGCCCTACGGGGAACAATCGGGTACATAGCTCCTGAGATGGTATCCCGGAGCTTTGGCATCATATCTAGCAAGTCAGATGTTTACAGCTTCGGGATGCTGCTGTTGGAGATGGCTGGAGGACGCAGGAACGCTGACCCGAACGCGGCAAACTCAAGCCAGGCATTCTACCCATCGTGGGTGTATGACCGCCTAACTAAACATGAACCGGGTGAGATATCTGCTGAGATGCATGAATTGGAGAGGAAGCTGTGCCTTGTTGGTCTGTGTTGCATCCAGATGAAGTCCCACGATCGGCCAGAGATGAGCGAAGCCATAGAGATGCTCGAAGGGAGCGTTGATAGCATGCAGGTGCCTTCAAGGCCATTCTTCTGTGATGATGAGCACAGCCCTGTAGTGGAGCCTTACCATTTCCTCTCTGAGCTGACTACCATTTCGGAGGAGGGTGAGTGAAATTTCCTTTATGTTCGATGAAGTAAATTATTACGAGGTGACAAACTTATCTTGTGAAAAGTTGCAGTAATGGTTGTTATGAAATATGGAATGTGAATGTTTTATACAGCACTCTATATTATAAGCCATGCTTCCTGTGAATGTTCATCCGAAATACGAGCATATCATGTGTATCGAGCGTGAAATTTCATTTATCCCATTGCCCGAAAGGGTGTGAACAGTCATGATTTTTTCTGAAGAAAAATGAACACCACAGGATTATACATGGGAAAATGTACTACGTACATGACATATTTTTCTGAACTGATGGCGAGAACCTGATGGCGCGTTGTGCTGCAGTTTTTTCCTTCTGGCGCTGTTTTGTTGGTTTCCAAGCCCTGTAGCTCCTGATGGCACATCCTTGCAGCCCAACTGAAGAAGCATCAAACCATGAAACTATTCAACACGTTATGACAAAATGGCATAAAAAATCGGAATCTGCAACCTACTAGGAGTAGTTGTTTTTCAGCTTGCAATTACTTTCAACAGATCAGGTATGCTGCACTTGTTTTTCAGTGAGGTTTGCTTCTCTGTTGTCAGTGCAGTCGGGCAAAATAACTTACTTATAAAGGAAGATGCGTGCTTCGCTGTGCGGCATAATATTTGGATTTGACATGAATTACATTTCATCACGTATAGATCCCATAGATGATTAAAGAGTGCTTGAATGTTGGAGTAATAAATTTGGAGGAAACTTGTGTTTTTAGGGGTGAGGCAGCTTGCCTCTAATTGCGTACATGTGTGGGGCGCCGCCGAGAGGAGGTGCGGGGAAAGGAAGGAGACATGCCCCTCGCCGCCGCATCCAGGTCATCGTCGCAGACTTGCCGTCGCCTTAACCTCCCCTTTCGCCGCCGCCGCCATTGGCCTGCTCTCGCTTGCACGCGCGTGGCGCTGGCCTGCACAGGAGTCCCGACGGCAGATTACTGAGCTGCTCGAGCGGCGGCGGATCTCACTTGCCACTGGGGCGAAGTCGTTAACATGGTGGGCCTTTTCAAAGAGTAGGGCGACTTGGATCTCGGCCAAATTTTTGAAAAAAAAATCAAATATTTTTGGTTTAAAAAAATCTGAAAAAATTGTATAACTAAACAAGGATGTGAGGTGTATGTGTGTAAAAGTTCAGGATGAAATTCGTTGAAATGCGGCCTGCAAAAAAGAGACAAATTCATGGTCTGGGAGAATGAATGGTATCATGTGTTAAAAAGCCTCCCCTTTTTTGCACAGCCCTCATTTTAACGTATTTCATCCTAAAAATTTACACAATTGTGCATTATGCCTTCACCTATATATGTATTTTTGTCAGAATTTTTTGAAATGTAAAAATATGAATTTTCTTGAATTTTGAATTTTACATTTGGAGGCCTCCATGAAGCTCGGCCTCCAAAAACAATTTTTGCTTTTCAAGGCTGACTATTAGGGCAGAGTATACAATTAATTGTTTTGAATTAATGAGGATCAATTCAAGCACCTGCATTAAAGTAAAAAAATGGCCACAAAAAAGTAAAAACAAAGAGGACAATGCTAATGATGTAAAGAAATGTAGTACATGGAGTATAAATCAATTGTAGATGGTCCAAAAAAATTCAAAAACAATTTTCTGCAGAATTAGAAAACAATTTTGATGTTTATGTTCAGAAGGCCCTAGGTTATAATTTCACATCAGGCCCCCAAAATCTCAGGACCGGCCTAGAGCAGCGGCGTCCGACAAGGAGGATGTGGATGCAGAGAAGGAGGGAGCAGGGAGGAAAGTGGTCCGCGAAGAAGGGTTTGAGTGGACAAACGGTGGTCCGGATGCCTGCAAATCTCCACCAGTTTGCGTCCGGTTTGTAGAAACTCGAACAAACGGACACATCGACGGACAAATACGGATCTATATTAAAGAGACAAACTATGTCCAAATAGCTCGGTCCGAACGTAATGCAGACATCTTAGAGGAGATGCCCTTACACTACACGCGCACTGTTTTTATTTTGTTTCCCTTTTTCTCGCTGGCAGTGCATCGATGGTTCATAAATTACAAGTGGAGCCGGTGCACCACACCTCATCATCACGACACTTATTTCAGCGGACACAGCTGCTACCTTCGCGACAGTGCCACTGGCCCAGCTTGCCTCGCCTTCCTGCCATGGCACGCTCACAGGTCGCGGATCGAATACGGTCAATTGGACAGCGACATTTCCACTTTCATTACCGGGGTACTGATTTTTTGACCGAACACAAGTTGGCAAGAATACAATGTTGCCGGATAAGTACAACTTAATCGGTTGGCTATTTGTTCGATTCTGACGGAATTTAAATACGTCCAAAAATGAAACTCGTTGAATGGAAGATATAATTCATGTCACTGTTATGTGTTAATTTGGATACATGAATAATAAGTTTTTTTTTTCGAACACGCAAAAGCTTTGTGTGCCGATGCATTAGAAGGAGAAGAAAAGAGAATGTATAAAGAATGCGCCGTCGCGAGACTGCGGGTACTGACAAGACCCACACGATGGCTTATGTCGAGCGACCATCAAACCGCACAAATATACACAGACAACACCGGCGCAGCTAGCAACGACCTAAGGGATCCCAGTTAGGGTCGAGAGCCCAACCTCCGTTGAGAACGTTGCTAGCTGTCTGGATGGACAATCACCCTATGGCGGACAATCATTTTGCACTGGAGAGCACATCTAGAGCTCGATCTCCACCGAGATTTGTCGCCATAGCTCGTGGGCGACCCCATCGACCTTTGAAAAATGCGCCTATCCGCTCCTTACAAAGCATCGATACCGTAAGAAGCGCGGCAGAATCAAATCCTCTGTGTTGCGACTTTGGGATTCGTGCACGAGACTCCGACCACCAATCGACGGTGTGGAGTCCGGCAATGGAACCATGTGTCTCAAGCCGCAGGGAGAGAATGACATGTCATACCTTACGGAGAAAACACACCCAGCGGTGAGGTGGTCCCTAGTCTCATCGTTCTGATCGGACAACCCTATTATGCACGAGCCAGGAGAGGGGAAGGTGGGCAAGTCGCATTAGAAGGAAAACAAAAAAGAACGTACAAAGAATGCGCCATCGTGAGACCATGGTTACTGACGAGACCCACACCATGGCTTAGGTCGGGCGACCATCAAACCACACAAATATACACATACAACGCCGGTGCAACTAGGAACGACCTAAGGGATCCTGGTTACACCGGCGGAGCCACGGCAAGGCCAAATGGGCCGTGGCCCACCCAGATTTCTGCAATTTGTACACTGTTTTTTTTACTTCTGGGCCTTGGAACACCAACCCACAAGATGTTTTCCCTCTGTTTGGCCGGCCCAGCCCGCCCAACAATGGGTTTGAAGCTCCGCCACTGCCTTGTTAGGGTCCAGAGCCCAACCTCCATTGAGAACGTTGCTAGCTGTCTGGACGGACAATCACCATATGGCGGACAATCCTTTTGCACTGGAGAGCGCATTCAGAGCTCAATCTCCATCGAGATTTGTTGCCATAGCTCGTGCGCGACCACAGTCGCCCTTCGAAAAATGCGTCCATTCCGCTCCCCTAGGGAGAAAGTATCGTATCCCTAGGGAGAAAGCAGAAACCACAGTCGTGGGTGACCACATGTGTCAAAAAGTATCGTATCCTCTTTCCCTAGGGAGAAAGCAGAAACCAATAACAAGTGGAGGTTCGATCTCTCACCCAAATAAATTGAAGGGTTGGGGGATTATACCCCTAGTCCTCCCAGTTCATCAGAGATCACGTTCAAATTTGACACATGTGTCTATTTCATAAAGGTGAAATATTCTGTCAGTCTAGCAAGATGCCTATGATGTCATTATCGGTCTTACTATTTATCAGCTCAATTTCACGAAGGTACCCGGCGTGTGTTTCTCCAAAAAATCCATGGGGCCACAGATTAGTTAGTCTGTCCTCTCAAATACATATAATTAAACAATACGTCAAGGATTAATTAGCCGTATTCTTTTAGGTAAATAATAATTAGTGGGTTAATCGGGTCGTCCCCGCACCCGCAGAAAAATAATAAAACGGCGGTCCAGTCGTAGGGGAGGGGAGGCAGCCCAGCAGCGGAGCGAGACGGACGAGCGCCACCGCCTCCCCACCAGAAAGCGGCGCGGCAAAAGGGACTGAAACCCTAATCCCCGCGCGCCACCGCCTCTCTCTCTCTCTCCCGGCGCCCAGATCCGGCCCTCGCCCGCGATGGCCGAGGCTCCGGCGGCGAGCCGCAGGGCGGAGGAGGCGGGGAGCCGGCGCCGCGCGGAGGAGGAGGCGGAGGCGGCGGCCGCCGCCGACGGGGACGGGGACAGCAGCGTCTACACCTCCGAGGACGAGGGCACGGAGGACTACCGCCGCGGCGGCTACCACGCCGTCCGCCCCGGCGACACCTTCAAGCAGGGCGCCTACGTCGTGCAGTCCAAGCTCGGCTGGGGCCACTTCTCCACCGTCTGGCTCGCCTGGGACACCGCCCACTCCGTACGTGCTGACCACCCCCTTCGCCTCGATATCCCCTGTTTGGATCACTCCGTAGGATTCGCAAAGATATTTAGGAAGAAAAATATCGATCTGGATGCAGCGGTTTGCCTGCCCACCAACTGTTCGCTCTTTTGCCTCAGAGCATATGCAGGAATGCTAACTCCATTTATCATTATTACTGTTCTATCCCTCAATCCTATCACCCTGCGCGAGTTTACTCCTCTCGGTTCAGGCTGCTGCTGTCCAGTGTTTCTGAATCTGTTGGTTATGTGTGCAGAGGTATGTGGCCCTCAAGGTGCAGAAGAGTGCACAGCACTACACGGAGGCTGCCATGGATGAGATCAAGATCTTGAGGCAGATTGCCGATGGCGACCCTGAAGACTCCCGCTGTGTTGTGAAGCTTCTTGACCACTTCAAGCACTCGGGCCCCAACGGGAGCCATGTCTGCATGGTGTTTGAGTTTCTTGGTGATAACTTGCTCACCCTGATCAAGTACACTGACTATCGTGGTATTCCGCTTCCAATGGTTAAGGAGATATGCCGGCATGTGCTCATTGGCCTTGACTACCTCCACCGCGAGCTTTCCATTATCCACACTGACCTGAAGCCTGAGAATATATTGCTCGTGTCCACCATTGACCCCTCGAAGGATCCCCGGAAGTCAGGTGTGCCACTGGTGCCCCCTGCTGCAAGGGCCATCGAGCCACCTCCAAGGGCACCTGCTGCACCATCAGTAAGTAGTGGCCTCACCAGGAACCAAAAGAAGAAGATCCGGAAGAAAGCCAAACGTGTAGCTGCTTCAACTTCAGAAGGCAATGGGGCAGTGGCATCCGCTGACACGGACGAATCAGATGACAAGGGAGATCTGAGTACAGCAAATGAGGGCAGTCCTAGCGAGGATGGGGACAGGAAGAGAGGAGGGGGGCCTAGGCGGGGCAGCAAAGGGACTAGGAAGAGAATGGCGATGGAAGCTGAACTAAGCTGCAAGCTGGTGGACTTTGGAAATGCATGTTGGACGTACAAGCAGTTCACAAGTGATATCCAGACAAGGCAATACAGATGTCCCGAGGTCCTTCTGGGCTCCAAGTACTCTACATCTGCCGACCTGTGGTCCTTTGCATGCATATGCTTTGAACTTGCCTCAGGAGATGTGCTCTTTGATCCGCATAGTGGAGATAACTTTGACAGGGATGAGGTATTTCTGTTCATTTCCTCACTTTGATTTCGACTGAGAACATACTTTCAACATTATGGATTTTTACCCTGTTTATCACCTGTTAAATGATATTCCCCATTTTAACTTAAGAAAGGTAGTCATCGCGATCAACAGCTGACTCTCTGATACCTACATTCCATCACTGTAGTTTTTCTTCCATACCCTTCATTTACTTCTCCAAGTTATTTGAAAACTGAGCCTCTTGTAGCAGGTTCTTTTTTGTTGCAAAAATTTAATAATTACAGTTAAACTTGCATTGTTATTGTCATGCTATTATATATCTCTTCTGGTTTTAGTTAAGCGTAACATCACCAATCTTTTAATGATAGCTGGGCTTGGGCTTGAAAGACGTATATGCAGTTTGGTTGCTACTGGGACTGCACAGCACAAGTCATGGCCCAGTTTTTTTTACTTAGTAATTTTGGTTTCTTAGTTTTTTAAGACATCCATTTATTCCAGCTGCACTTTATGAAAATATAATGAACTAAATAGCAGACAATGCTATGGTGTCAAACTGTCAGTAGCCATCTGGTTATGAAGCTGTCATTTTAATTATGAAATAGTGACCGTTCGCTCTTCCTTGCAATTTCTGGAAACAATTATGTGAAATACTACCGCCTCTTGAATTTGTGCTAACTTTACACACCGTGGGCTGAACTGGGATCTTGGTATTTAACCATGATAAGCTAAAGGTATTTTCAACATGTTTAATAAAGTCAGTTTGGCTTCTTTGTGTATTGTACTATTATATGGACAGCTAGAAGATGAAAACTATATTTGTTTGAGTTGAGCTTAAACTAAATCCTTTATGCTGTTTGTTCTAGTCGATTGACTGCTGCATATTCTGCACTCAACTGCTGAGTTCCACTACATATATATTACTCAAACTCTTTGGAATCTCATTTGTGAAGGTCTCTTTGAAAAAGTATTCTGAGTAATCTCTTTATGATTGTCGACCATGAAAATTAGTTGGAAACACGATACAAATTATAAGTAGGCGTAGACTAAGACATGCTATTTTTTAATCAAATCGTCTACTCTTACTCTCTTTTTGGAGTTCATTCTGAGCAATTCCCACTTGAAGCAGGATCACCTTGCGCTGATGATGGAGCTACTTGGAATGATGCCTCGAAAGGTAAGGGTGTTTGCATTTTCCTTTTTAAGCAAATGCTATAATTGTTCGTAGTTTTGTGATAGATCCTAAATTGAATTTCCATTTTGTAGATTGCCTTGGGTGGCCGATATTCACGTGACTACTTCAATCGTTACGGGGACTTGAGGCACATCCGTCGCTTGCGGTTCTGGCCTCTCAGCAAGGTGCTTGTTGAGAAGTATGAATTC